>NC_135429.1:10509563-10599563 GCF_051991245.1 Festucalex cinctus
TGAAGTGAAAGAAGTTCTGGAAGAATCTAGAATCATGGAAGAATGATAGAGGAGGCAAACCCACAATAAAAAAATGTGACATAAATCCTTTGTTGCTCTTCTGCTGCTTGATACCAAGAAAGAAGAAATCCTTCTCACCATGTAACTGACGATTTCATACAAATCAAACGGACAAAATGTTCAGAAAGAAGAAGGCAACCTGATGAACTCAAACAAATTTCCAATACACCAAAGCATGTAAAACCGCTCTGTTTCCAAATCCAAGTGCTTGGTTGGAGACGTCTCTGTCGCAATCACGACACCTGCACGAAGACAAGAACAGCAAATTATGTACATGAATCCACCTGGAAAGAGTCCAAGAACACGCGGAGTCCGTGTCAGCTCACTCACCATGTGACAGCAGCTGCGTCTCACGAGGAACCGGGCTCGGAATCGTCCTCAGGAACCGACTCGTTAGCAGGTTCGGCATCAGGCTCGGAAACGGACTTTGAAGCCGGCTCGGAATCGGAAGCCGGCTCGGAAGTGAGCTCAGTATCGGCGACGGCAGCTGCGGGACGGAAAGACAGCGAGAGATGACGAGCGCTTTTTGTCAAAGGTGGACATCAGACGCGGACAGGACTGCGAAGACGTTTGACTTACAAGCTGGAGCGTAGTTGGCTGCAAGGAAGAAAAGAGGAAGAAAGTTGTGATCCCAAATGTTGGCGGCCGTCAGGCAGGCCAACATTTGCGTCCCTCACCTGGTGGGCTTTTGTGACGCTTGACGAGGAGCACGAGCAGCGGCGCCAGCAGAGCGAGGAGCGCCAAGGGGACAACAACGGCCAGCGTCATCTTCGTGGCTTCTTCCTCTTCACCACACGTGAGAAGGAAGACGTGTGAAATGATGACGACGTTCAACGTTTGCGTGCGTGCGTGCGTCACCTTTGTTGCTCAGGATGCTTCTTCTGTCCAGCTTGGTGACCAAGTCGTCCTTGACGCCGGACAGCTGGAAGACGCATTCGTAGCGGCCCTCCGCGTCGGCCGGCAGCTCCGCTTTCAGGTGGGCCGTCGTCTGGAAGGTTCCGTCGTGGTTGGGGAGGAGCTCTCCCATCTCCACGTCCTCGTGGAGCTCCTCGCCGTCCTTCCTCCAAAACAGGGCGGACGCCGCCGGGTAGAAACCGCTCGCGTGGCACGTGATCGGCGACGACGGCGTCTTCTGCAGCAGCGACACCACCGGCAGCTCTGACGCGGAAATGGACGCCGCCATGTGAGAGAGGAACAAAAAGGTGGAGAGAAAGTGAGAAAAATAAAGTGAGTGTATGAGAGGAGGAAAGATGTAGCGAAAAACAGATGGAGAAAATATGTGACAGAATGTCAGAGAGAATGTGTGAGAGGGGAAAGGATGGGAGAGAAAGTGTGAATTCAGAAATAAGAAAAAATGTGAGAGGAAGGAATGCAACAATAATTCCGGAGCGTAAAAACTCATTGAAAGTAGACAAGATGGATAAAATGTGTCAAAATATTAGTTCTGTATAATATGTGTGAGAGGAATGAAGTTGGAGAATGTGTCCTCTCATGTGTGAAAGATTCATACAAGTGAGAGGAAAAACATGGAAAGCATAACTGAAAGAAAGATGGAGAGAATGTACAAGAGGACCAAATATGGAGAAAAATGTGAGGAGAAAGATGGAGAATATCTGTGAGGGTATAAAATGGCCAGAATGTGCAACAGGACAGAAGATATTCATATGTGAGAGTACCCAAAATGTGAGAAAATGTGCGGTGGAGAGCTGAAGAGAATGTGTGAAAATAAGGAAAGTTGTAGAGAATGTGTGAGATGATTAAAGATAAAAAAAAAAGTTAGAGGAAAATGGAGGATGTGTGAGAGGGGCAAGGCGAGAGTGCATGTTGCCATGTCAGCCATGTTCCTCCAGGGGGCGTGCTGGTACCTGTTCTCATCAGGAAGTCCCTCCCATAGCTCACATACTTCTTCAAGTAAGAAGGACATTCCTCAGTGTAGTAATACTTCAGGTATTGATTCCAGGCATCCGATTGGTCCCACTTGTGTTTGCTGACGACAGCTTGCGGCTTCACCGCGATCCATCTCAGCGTCGACAACTCCAACGAGATGAAGTCTTCGCCGTCGTAACTGAGGTGTTCCCAACCGTCAACCTCGTCAGTCTCGTCGTCCCATTCGCAGCCAATCATCCACTGGATCATGTGAACACCTGACACACACGTACAACATGCACAAACACACAAAGACGCACACGCATAAAACAGACACACGCACAAAGCAACTTTACTTCTGCACATCCTTTCACGTGTGTGTGTGAATACAGCAAGAAAAATGTATTCACACATGAAACGTATTTTTCTTGTAGAAAGTTCAAAACAAACCTCCAGTTTGGTTGAAGCGATCTTTAACAATTTCAATGTTGACTTTGTCGGTCTGCTCATCACCAATACTGATCTCTGTCTGTCTCTCCCAGTAGTGCGGATCGTCGGCGGTGATTTTGTTCATCCAGTCCTGTTTGGCTTCATATTTCCTGCTCTTGCTGTCGTAGCGAACAATCTGAACGTCGTCAACATAACCAACCGACAAGTACGCTGGCAAGTTTGGAATGTGAGAGGACGAAGTCATGAAATATTTGAGCGTGTGAACCACTGAAAGAGAAAAAAAATATTTTATGTTCAAAAATCTTGTACTATTTGAAATGATTCTGTCTAAAACTGAAACAACTATGACAGCTTTTTGAGGGAACAATTGTTTTTATTGTTATTAAAACATATATTTGTCTTTTGCATTCATGTAAGTGAAACACTTACTTAATAAATATAATTAATAATTTATTACCACAACTTAACTATTAAATATTACTTTGTGTAGGTATAAATTGATTAGATGATATTAATTCTGTTGATTAAATATTCCAATACAACCATTTTACAAGTTTGGAATCTGAGAGGAGGCAATCAGGAAATATTTGAGCGAGTGAATCGGTGAAAGCGAAAACAAAAACATTTTGTTTCATGTCCAAAAATCTAAAATTGAAACAACTGACAGCTTTTTGAGTTTTTGTTGTTTTTAAAACATATTTGCCTTTTGTGTTCATTTAAATAAGTGAATTGATTTCAGCTCATTCTTACACACAAACACTTTCTTAAAAAATCGGCTTATTACTCACTTATTACACATACATTTTCTATTATATTACTTTGTATATATAAATTGATGATATGAGATTAATTCTGTTGATTAAATATTCCAAAACAACCATTACAAGTTTGGAATCTGAGAGGACGCAATCAGGAAATATTTGAGCGAGTGAATCAGTGAAAGCGAAAACAAAAACATTTTGTTTGTTTGCTATGCACAAATCTTGGATTGTCCACATTTGAAATGATGAAACACTTTTTTGTGTTCATTCAAATTAAGTGAATGAGTAAAGTTAATTTTTTACAAACTTTTTAATAAATATGACAACAGACATTCAGAATTCCTGAATTTTGACTTCTATTTGCCAGTCAACATGTTACAATTTTAATACTCGTACACTTGTTCAACACGTTTGCTATTTATCTCCTTTCCAGGACACTTCATCAAGAGATGAAATATTTCAGTGAATTATTTGCGAGTGTTGAGTTAAAGGAAGTTTGCAGTCCGAGTGTTACTTCCAGATATGAAAAATTGGGAGAGTGGCGTTGTGCACTTACCAGGCGTCACGCTGTGGATTTGCACAGCCACCACAAACAATCCAAACAAGTTCATCTTCCACATCTTTTGCTCCTTTCAGTCAAAGCAAAGCAGAAGACGCCGCTCAAATACTTGCCCGCCGATGACGTCACTTGAAAGCGTGGCGTCCTTTTGCGTCTCAAATCAAGCCGAGTGTGCGTAAGAGGAGATGAAAAGTAGTACAAGTTTTTGGAAGATTGTGCTGAAACAGCGACGCTTTCCTTCGTGCTGCTCGGGAGCCCTCAAGACAACAAGGAAGCGCTCGTTTCGGGGAAATCACGTGACCACGGAGCGGGTGACGTCAGGACAAGAAACGTAACATACTTGTGCATTTCACTTTGTAAAGGAATAATAAAATAAACGTTTTCGGTGTGGTGGCGACTCAAAAATAATAAAACTTCCCAAGTTTATTCATAAATTTCAGTTTCCTTTTGTCCAAGTTGAGTTTTAAATAATAAAGTGTTAATCAGACGTGTTGGAACGCTTGAAACAGAAAGTGTCAAAGTTCAAGTTTCCTGGCGTGAGACGCACAAACAATCCTTGACGCCACGCCAGCAAGAACAACAGCTCGGATTAGCAGTCAAGGTGTGCAAATGCTGACTTTCAGCAACTACATCGGGGAGGGGGTCGACTTCAGTGCTGGAGGGGGCCACAATTGTTCATCAGTGCTACTGGGGGGCCACACACTAGAAACACACACTGTCTATATGCTCTTTAAAATGTGGACACAATATACGTCCTCTCATTGATTTTTGAAAATACATTTCTTATTGCATGCATAAAAGATCCACTATCCTAACAACAACAACAAAGAGTTCGAAGCAAACAAAATGTCGTTCAGGGCAGAATAGCAGCCTCAGACCCGGTGTAGCCACAAAACAGCATATCCGGGCGGTCTGAGGAGCAGACCTCGCACTTCTGACAGAACACCGGTTCAAGTGCAGCAAGGCCATGTCGCCATCTAGTGGTGATTGGTGATATTATTTAATAACTACCCTGCATATTCGCGGTTCGGCATATTCACAGATTTGTATTGGGATTTATTTATTTTTTCAAAACGATATTTTAGTATTTTCAATTTTTCCAGACTTTCTTTCCCATCCCTGAAAACGTAAAATGAATATCTACTGGTGTTTTGTGAATTACATTTCCCCCCAAAATTATTTATTTTAAAAATTAATCAAGGGGCCACTCAGAGCGGGATTAAGGGTCACCTGTGGCCCACCCTGCTCTCGATAATTCTCTATTCGGCCACAGTGCTCTGGAATGCCCAAGCCACACTGAAAAAAATGTTTCTTTGGACTAAACTAAAAAAAAAAAAAAAAAATGCTGTAATTTGTTATAGCTAATTATTTTACTTTTTGTCATTATACTCATGATTTGGTTGAAAGCATAATTTTCAATGTAATATAAATGATATACATTTATTTTACCCAAGACAATTTAAAAAAAATACTTTTTACTTTGGAATAAACAAATTAAAGTCAATTGTATTAATTTGCCCCAAATCGAATTTGATTCAGTATAAAAAAAAAAACAACAATTGTGGGGTTCAACCTGAGTTGGTTGCCAGGCAATTGTCGGGCACACATAGATGAACAAACTCATACATGAAGGTACAGTTTAGTTGAACTAACCCACCATGCATGTTTTTAAGAGTGGGAGCAAATTGGGGTACCTGGCGAATGTCCACAGAGGGACCCGTCGAATATGGAAGTGCCACACGCGAATGCTGGAGGCGAGATTTGAACCCTGGACTGCTGAATTGGAAGGCATGCTTACCACTGGGCTAGCAAGATGGCCACGTTTGTGCTTAAAGCAAAAACATTTGCAATCAAATAACAACATTACCGAAAATCTTGTTGGATTTTGCAACTTTTATTTTAGTTTTTTTTTTTTATTAGTTAGCATTGTTTTGTTTTGTTTTTCTAATATGAATATCTACTCCACGACAGTTGTTAGCCTCATAATGGACGATTAATCGTTCAATTATTATCAATCTAATTCATATTTAAGTAGAGAGCGTCACGCCATTGGGACACTTTCACGCATGCAAAACAAAACAGTGTGATTTGAAACTTGAAGGATCTTTCAATTTCGTCCATTTCTCCCCCAACAACAAACTCAATACATATTTCATCAATATTATTTTGCTCAGGTTAATTTGTTTACTTTGGTCAACAAAATCCTCTGTGTGGCAAGTGGCATGATATTTGCTCATTGTTTTTAATCGCCATGTTTGATCAAAACATTCCTGCCGCCGCCACCTCCAAAATGACGACTTTGTTGAAGTTGGTATTTTGCTGTATTGCTATCATACACGGTTGGCCAATCGCTTGTTTTATGTGCTAAAAAAAAGAAAATAAAATAAAAAAATACTGTTGTAGTATGGCTGCCAGTTTGTTTATTGTTTAGTTGAGTTTATTTGGGCAAAATACATATCAAAACAAGCAAACATTAGGACACTGTGTTGATGCCCAAAAGGAGGAGGCTGAAGCAAAAGCTTACCCCATCATAACATACATCATACAGGAGCCCAATTTGATATCACTCATCATTAATACGCAGCATAAAAAGAAAACATCAACAAAACAACTGAAAATGAGAAACAGAATGCAGTAAAAATGACTATCATAGATAGTTTTTGAAATTGATAGATATTAGTAACACACTTTCGATCATTTCCTCGACCATTCCATAAATCAACCCCTCTTCGAGTTATGACTTCTTCGAGTTGACTGCTATTTGCTTTATCTAATATTAATCGAGATCTAAGTTTGACAAGATCTTCAAGCTTTAATAGTTTAGATTCCAGAAACAGTGTTTTTTGTCTGAGCCCTGAATCCGACATTGTGCACAATCCCAACAGCTTTCTTCTGCAGTCTCAATAAAATTTCCTCGTTTGTTTTAGAAGTGTTTCCCCAAACCTCGATACAATCGCGCAAGTATGGAAGAATAAGTGAACAATAAAGCATGTGGAGTGATTTTTTTTTTTATCATCAAGTAGATACCTGCATTTACTCATTACTGCAATATATATATATATTTTTTGCTAATTTGGATGAACCAAAATTTCCTTCAGCTGAACGAAAACAAAACGGAGCTCATTGTTTTCGGCAACAAAGAAAAGAGGATTGCTGTTAAAAACCCGCTTGAGTCACTCTTTCGAAACTAAAGACCAAGTTTGAAATCTTGGGGTACGAATAGACTCAGACGTGACCTTCAGCAATCATATTAAATTCATCACTAAAACAGCCTCTTTTTTTACCAGCTGAAAAACCGATCCAGACTGAAGGACTGCATGCTTCAAGCAGAGCAATCCAGCAGACTCGTTTACTGTAACGGTCTTCTGACTGGACTCTCTCAAAACAACATGAGACAATTGCAGCTCATTCAGAACGCTGCAGCTCGAGTTCTGACCAAAACAAAGAGATCAGAACATATTACTCCAGTACTTAAGGATTTACACGGGCTCCCAGTCAGCTGTAGAATCGATTTTAAAGTTCTGCTCCTCGTCTAGAAATCACTAAATGGTTTGGGTCCTGAATATATCCAAGAAATGCTGATTGAGTACAAACCCAGCAGGGCTCTGAGATCGACAGACTTGGGCCAACGAGTGGAACGCAGAGTTCGAAGCAAACATGGTGAAGCTGCATTTAGCTACTATGCTGCACACAGATGGAAGAGGCTGCCAACAGAAGTGAAGTCAGCCCCGAGTGTAAATGCTTTTAAATCCAGGTTCAAAACTTTGCTTTTTTCTTATACCTTTGATTAGGGACTTTTAAACAGCTTTAATTATTATTTTTTTCCTTTTTAATTATTATTTTTATTATTATAAAATTCCTTATGCTGAATGTTTTAAAGTTTGTTGAATAATGTAATATTGCTATTGTATGTTTTGTTTTGTTTTCTGCAAATTTTGGAACCTATTTGTATTTTTCTTCCTCGTCATGTAAAACTCGTAAAACTTCAACAATTGTATGATAAACACTGTCCAGCAAAGGTTTATTTGAAACAACATTTACAATCTAAACCATGGATGAGTAAGTCATTAATAAATGCTTGCAGAAAAAAGAATAACTTATACAAGATATTTATTAACCAAAGAACTAAACAGGCAGAGGACAGATATAAAAGATATAGAAATAAGCTAAATTCTATTTTAAGGGACTGTAAAAAACAGCATTATACTAAATTATTAGATGAAAACAAAAACTTTACTTGTAAATTATGGGATATTATGAATGAAGTTATAAGAAAGAAAAAAAAAGGATAAACTATCTAATCCTGAATATTTTCATGTCAATAATAAAAAAGTAGTGAATACAGAAATTATTGCAAACAATTTTAATGAGTTTTTTGTAACTGTAGGAGCTGATCTCGTCAAGAAAATTCCCGAATGCTCCTCTCACTATGAGAACAGTTATACAGGAAACCTACACTCCACGTTTTTGGAGCCAGTCACAGACACCGAGATAAGACACTTGGTTGCCAAATGCACAGCAAAAAACTCCTGTGACACAAACGGTTTTGATATGAAGTTAATTAAGAGTATAATAAATGAAATTCTATATCCACTAACTTATATATGTAATTTATCATTTCAGACTGGGATATTCCCAGATGAAATGAAGATAGCAAAAATCATTCCTATACACAAAACTGGTGATGTTCATGATTATGGTAACTATCGACCTATCTCAATTTTGCCACAGTTGTCAAAAATATTAGAAAAACTTTTCAATAAGAGACTTGATAAATTCATAACCAAACATAAATTGTTAGATGATAGTCAATATGGTTTTAGAAAAGAACATTCGACGGCCCAAGCCCTGACTGAATCCATGGAAATAATCACAGATGCTATTGACCGAAAATTATATACTATTGGAATATTTCTTGATCTAAAAAAAGCGTTTGACACTGTAAATCACAAAATATTATTGAATAAATTCGAGAGAATGGGGATTAGGGGCACTGTATTAGATTGGTTACGAAGTTATCTAACCAAAAGATATCAGTATGTGACATTTGGAGGGAGTACTTCTAACAAAATGGAAGTTTCATGTGGTGTACCTCAGGGCTCGGTATTGGGCCCTAAATTGTTTATACTGTATATAAACGACATATGTAAAGTCTCTCCTGTGTTAAAGATGGTACTCTTCGCTGATGATAAACATTTTCTGTACAGGTGAGGATATACAGAAGCTAGTGCAAATAATAAATGAGGAATTATATAAACTACAACAATGGCTTAATGCCAACAAATTGTCTATTAATCTTAACAAGACTAAGTTTATTTTATTTGGTAAAAAAGGAACTAAAGAAAATATCTGCATACAAATTTCTAATGTAAATATTGAACAGGTAAGCCAACACAATGTGTTGGGAATAATTATTGACGAGATGCTTACATGGATTCCTCAGATTACACAGTAAAAAAAAAAAAACTGGCAAGAAGTATATCCATCCTCTACAGAACCCCAAAAAATATTGAGTCAAAAGGCACTCCAAATAATCTATAATGCATTGATTTTGCCTTATTTGACTTATTGTGTTGAAATTTGGGGAAACACCTATAAAAGTCGATTGCAGCCGTTGATGGTATTACAGAAAAGAGTAGTAAGAATTATCCATAGTGCTCCTTATAAATTGTTTATTGAAGCTAAACTATTGAAATTATATGATCTAATAAACTACAGAACTATTCAGATCATGTATAAGGCGGCCAGACATTGTCTCCCTTACAACTTGCAAACATGCTTCCAGGCAAAGGAATCGAAATATGATTTGAGAGAGAAACTTGTGTTTGTTCAGAGATGTGTTAGAACTACACTGAAGTCATTTTCGATCTCCTGTACGGGTGTAAAATTATGGAATTCATTAGATTGGGGACTAACTGGAACACAGACACTTGCTGGATTTAAGAAAAAATATAAAGAATTGGTATTAATTAGTTACAATGAAGAAATGTTTAACCTGTCTTTTGTTCAACTTTTATGTGGGAGAGCAATAACTCTTGTGTTAAAAACAAGGAGGGAGCTGCAACACAGAAATGTAAACACGTCTGTCTATGTTGTTGAAAGGACATTCAATCTTGAATCATTTGAAAACAGCATCTGTGCTGAGTGCTGAGAAAAGGACACTCTGCTCCAAAAACATTCGACAAACCAGTATGGATCTAATGAGCTGGTCTCTTAGTGCGTTTGACAAAATCTTTTCTACGATGAGACCTGGACCTACTCAGCGTTCATGTCCAAGTGGAACTCACATGTCTGGATATGCTGAAGATTCCTGGACTAAGTGGAGACCATTGTGTCTGCCCAGTCTGGATTTGGAGGACGTGGAAGATTTGTACCTGCTTGCTGTGCTGGTGGTTATGCTGATGCTGCTTGGGATTGGATTCAACTGGCTGTTTCGTACGCTACGAAAAAAGTCTGATCGCCAGAAGAATGCAGAGGAAATGGCTGCGGCCACCCTGAGAGCCATCACTGGCGTGCAAGCCGGCCCAACTAAGGCCTGTGATGACACTTCTCTGGTGAAAAACGACCTTGCAGCACTCAACCTCACCATGAACGGAATGAGGAGAGACATGGCCACAAGGTTGCTTGAACTGGAGAAAAAAGTCGCGATGAACCAAAATCGTGATGAAGACGGATCTGAGTGACGGAGGTGTCGGACACATAGTTTTTAAGTTATGCCCAGTTATCTAAAGCTGCTGGACTGTGATAATCCACATGGTACTAATCAACAAGTGATCAACAAACTATTGGAACGAATCTTCTGTCATGAACTGATTGAACTTTCAATAATCCATTTGCCTGAATCAAAAGTCTCCGAATGTAATCAACTGGATAATTAACTTCATGGACTTGACGAACTGAGTGAAATTTTATCATCTCTGCTGATTCTTAACTATTACTGCTTGATTTTATGCGTCCTAGTTTAGTATGGGGGCGGGAATTTATAAGCTTTATGCTTCTTCCTGCCAGCCCTTTTTCTTTTCGGTTATTATATGTCAAAATTGTATGATGAAATGTTTGATTGTCACAATGCTGTCCGAAAGGAAAAAAATGAATGAATCAATCAATCAATCAATCAATAATCAAAAGGAAGTCGATTTAGTGACTGGAAGAAAATGGATCTTAGATGCAGTTCACGATTTGAGCACCAGATGGAGGCAGAAAACAAATTGTACACAAACTGAACCGGAGCTGGTGCTTTACAGCCTTCAAAATAAAAAGCATAGTTTTTTTTTTTTTACATGATAGCCTGAAAATGGAGAGTTAAAAGTTAACTGTTACAAAATTTGCTTACAGAGCGTCATGTACACTTTTCAACTTGTGCAAAACAAAACAGTGTGATTTTAAACTTTAAAGGAGCATTCAAAATCGTCGATTTGTCCCCCGCCCCCCCCCCCCCCCGCCCCCCCCCAAAGCTCACTACGTATTTTATAAATATTTAGCTCAAGATAATTTCTTCACTTCGGTAAACAAAATTAGCTGTGTGACATTATATTGACTCATTTTTTTAATCGTCATTGATCAGGACACACCCGCAGCTCCAAAGGTCTGATTTATTGATTGAAATGCTGTTGTAGTATGGCAACCACTTTATTTCACAACAAGGCCCCGACCGTTACCAGACAGACTTTAAGTTGCCAAAGGCAAACATCTTTTTCCCAAAGCTGGAAGTGAAACAAGCTACACACGTGCTGCTTCCTTATCGCTTACTAAAGGTGTGCATGAGGCAAAAAGTCATCTGCGGGCTTACCTGATTACGCCGCATGGCTTGCTGACGAGAAAAGGGGCGGAGTTTGTCACTTCTCAGACATTCGACATACTTGACTATGATCGCCACTTGAAATTGGTTAATATTCCGTTTACAAAATGAAAATAAACAGACCAGGTGAGGGTCGACACACTCCAATGAGGAAACGTGCTGTCTTCTGTCTGTGACGTCATCAGATTCACGCAGGTGTCGACCTAATTATTAAATGAGGCCAGGCACAGATCGAGGATAGTTTGTCCCCTCTTTGCCGGTGCGAAAGCGGGTTTGAATGTCGGGAGAACGACAAGCAAGAGAGTTGCTTGACATGACACTGAAGAGAAAGGTAGCTAGCTAGTTACATTGTGTGCGGGGGAGCAGGTGAAAAGGAAGCGTTAATTAAGGACGTCCTAAGTCCTGTAGGTGAGAAGGAGAGGCTGGCGCTCGGTGGGCAGGAGGAGCTTCCAGAAACTGGAACAAGCTCAGAAAAAAAAAAAAAGGACATTTTTGGCATTTATCATTTTATTGGTCCAATATTTACATTATAAGGTCAAATCAGTGCAAACAATAACATTGTGATACATGTACCAATTAACTGCTGACTGTTGAAGTGAAAGAAGTTCTGGAAGAATCGAGAATCAAGTAAGGATGATAGAAGAGGCAAACCCACAATAAAAAAATGTGACATAAATCCTTTGTTGCTATTCTGCTGCTTGATACCAAGAAAGAAGAAATCCTTCTCACCATGTGACTGACGATTTCATACAAATCAAACGGACAAAAAATTTTCCAATACACCAAAGCATGTAAAACCGCTCTGTCTTCAAATCCAAGCACTTGGATGGGAACGTCTCTGTCGCAATCACGACACCTGCACGAAGAACAGCAAATTATGTACATGAATCCACCTGGAAAGAGTCCAAGAACACGCGGAGTCCGTGTCAGCTCACTCACCATGTGACAGCAGCTGCGTCTCACGAGGAACCGGGCTCGGAATCGTCCTCAGGAACCGACTCGTTAGCAGGTTCGGCATCAGGCTCGGAAACGGACTTTGAAGCCGGCTCGGAAGTGAGCTCAGTATCGGCGACGGCAGCTGCGGGACGGAAAGACAGCGAGAGATGACGAGCGCTTTTTGTCAAAGGTGGACATCAGACGCGGACAGGACTGCGAAGACGTTTGACTTACAAGCTGGAGCGTAGTTGGCTGCAAGGAAGAAAAGAGGAAGAAAGTTGTGATCCCAAATGTTGGCGGCCGTCAGGCAGGCCAACATTTGCGTCCCTCACCTGGTGGGCTTTTGTGACGCTTGACGAGGAGCACGAGCAGCGGCGCCAGCAGAGCGAGGAGCGCCAAGGGGACAACAACGGCCAGCGTCATCTTCGTGGCTTCTTCCTCTTCACCACACGTGAGAAGGAAGACGTGTGAAATGATGACGACGTTCAACGTTTGCGTGCGTGCGTGCGTGCGTGCGTGCGTGCGTCACCTTTGTTGCTCAGGATGCTTCTTCTGTCCAGCTTGGTGACCAAGTCGTCCTTGACGCCGGACAGCTGGAAGACGCATTCGTAGCGGCCCTCCGCGTCGGCCGGCAGCTCCGCTTTCAGGTGGGCCGTCGTCTGGAAGGTTCCGTCGTGGTTGGGGAGGAGCTCTCCCATCTCCACGTCCTCGTGGAGCTCCTCGCCGTCCTTCCTCCAAAACAGGGCGGACGCCGCCGGGTAGAAACCGCTCGCGTGGCACGTGATCGGCGACGACGGCGTCTTCTGCAGCAGCGACACCACCGGCAGCTCTGACGCGGAAATGGACGCCGCCATGTGAGAGAGGAACAAAAAGGTGGAGAGAAAGTGAGAAAAATAAAGTGAGTGTATGAGAGGAGGAAAGATGTAGCGAAAAACAGATGGAGAAAATATGTGACAGAATGTCAGAGAGAATGTGTGAGAGGGGAAAGGATGGGAGAGAAAGTGTGAACTCAGAAATAAGAAAAAATGTGAGAGGAAGGAATGCAACAATAATTCCGGAGAGTACAAACTCATTGAAAGTAGACAAGATGGATAAAATGTGTCAAAATATTAGTTCTGTATAATACTGTGTGAGAGGAATGAAGTTGGAGAATGTGTCCTCTCATGTGTGAAAGATTCATACAAGTGAGAGGAAAAACATGGAAAGCATAACTGAAAGAAAGATGGAGAGAATGTACAAGAGGACCAAATATGGAGAAAAATGTGAGGAGAAAGATGGAGAATATCTGTGAGGGTATAAAATGGCCAGAATGTGCAACAGGACAGAAGATATTCATATGTGAGAGTACCCAAAATGTGAGAAAATGTGCGGTGGAGAGCTGAAGAGAATGTGTGAAAATAAGGAAAGTTGTAGAGAATGTGTGAGATGATTAAAGATAAAAAAAAAAGTTAGAGGAAAATGGAGGATGTGTGAGAGGGGCAAGGCGAGAGTGCATGTTGCCATGTCAGCCATGTTCCTCCAGGGGGCGTGCTGGTACCTGTTCTCATCAGGAAGTCCCTCCCATTGCGCACATGCTTCTTCAAGTAAGAAGGACATTCCTCAGTGTAGTAATACTTCTTGTATTGATTCCTGACGTCCTGTTGGTCCCACTTGTGTTTGCTGACGACAGCTTGCGGCTTCACCGCGATCCATCTCAGCGTCGACAACTCCAACGAGATGAAGTCTTCGCCGTCGTAACTGTAGTGTTCCCAACCGTCAACCTCGTCAGTCTCGTCGTCCCATTCGCAGCCAGACATCCTCTGGAACATGTGAACACCTGACACACACGTACAACATGCACAAACACACAAAGACGCACACGCATAAAACAGACACACGCACAAAGCAACTTTACTTCTGCACATCCTTTCACGTGTGTGTGTGAATACAGCAAGAAAAATGTATTCACACATGAAACGTATTTTTCTTGTGGAAAGTTCAAAACAAACCTCCAGTTTGGTTGAAGCGATCTTTAGCAATTTCAATGTTGACTTTGTCGACCTGCTCATTCCCAATACTGATCTCTGTCTGTCTCTCCCAGTAGTGCGGATCGTCGGCGGTGATTTTGTTCATCCAGTCCTGTTTGGCTTCAAATTTCCTGCTCTTGCTGTCGTAGCGAACAATCTGAACGTCGTCAACATAACCAACCGACAAGAACGCTGGCAAGTTTGGAATGTGAGAGGACGAAGTGTCGAAATATTTGAGCGTGTGAACCACTGAAAGAGAAAAAATATATTTTATGTCCAAAAATCTTGTACTATTTGAAATGATTGTCTAAAACTGAAACAACTATGACAGCTTTTTGAGGGAACAATTGTTTTTATTGTTACTAAAATATATATTTGTCTTTGCATTCATGTAAGTGAAACACTTACTTAATAAATATAATTAATAATTTATTACCACAACTTAACTATTAAATATTACTTTGTGTAGGTATAAATTGATGATATGAGATTAATTTTGTTGATTAAATATTCCAAAACAACAATTACAAGTTTGGAATCTGCGAGGAGGCAATCAGGAAATATTTGAGCGAGTGAATCGGTGAAAGCGAAAACAAAAACATTTTGTTTTTTTGATGTCCACAAATCTTGGATTGTCCACATTTGAAATGATGAAACACTTTTTTGTGTTCATTCAAATTAAGTGAATGAGTAAAGTTAATTTTTTACAAACTTTTTAATAAATATGACAACAGACATTCAGAATTCCTGAATTTTGACTTCTATTTGCCAGTCAACATGTTACAATTTTAATACTCGTACACTTGTTCAACACGTTTGCTATTTATCTCCTTTACAGGACACTTCATCAAGAGATGAAATATTTCAGTTAATTATTTGCGAGTGTTGAGTTGAAGGAAGTTTGCAGTCCGAGTGTTACTTCCAGATGTGAAAAATTGGGAGAGTGGCGTTGTGCACTTACCAGGCGTCACGCTGTGGATTTGCACAGCCACCACAAACAATCCAAACAAGTTCATCTTCCACATCTTTTGCTCCTTTCAGTCAAAGCAAAGCAGAAGACGCCGCTCAAATACTTGCCCGCCGATGACGTCACTTGAAAGCGTGGCGTCCTTTTGCGTCTCAAATCAAGCCGAGTGTGCGTAAGAGGAGATGAAAAGTAGTACAAGTTTTTGTTAGATTGTGCTGAAACAGCGACGCTTTCCTTCGTGCTGCTCGGGAGCCGTCAAGACAACAAGGAAGCGCTCGTTTCGGGGAAATCACGTGACCACAGAGCGGGTGACGTCAGGACAAGAAACGTAACATACTTGTGCATTTCACTTTGTAAAGGAATAATAAAATAAACGTTTTCGGTGTGGTGGCAACTCAAAAATAATAAAACTTCCCAAGTTTATTCATAAATTTCAGTTTCCTTTTGTCCAAGTTGAGTTTTAAATAATAAAGTGTTAATCAGACGTGTTGGAACGCTTGAAACAGAAAGTGTCAAAGTTCAAGTTTCCTGGCGTGAGACGCACAAACAATCCTTGACGCCACGCCAGCAAGAACAACAGCTCGGATTAGCAGTCAAGGTGTGCAAATGCTGACTTTCAGCAACTACATCGGGGAGGCGGAGGGGGTCGACTTCAATGCTGGAGGGGGCCACAATTTTTCATCAGTGCGACTGGGGGGCCACACACTAGAAACACACACTTCCTTTCGACGTATACTATTTAAAATATGGATAGAATATACGTCATCTCATGTTTGATTTTGAAAATACATTTCTTATTGCATGCATAAAAAATCCACTATTCTTACCCAACAATAAAGAATTTGAAGCAAACAAAATGTTCGTAAAGGGCAGAATAGTACCGGTTTAAGTGCAGCTAAACTAAGCCATGTCAGCCATCTAGTGGTGAATGATATTATTTAAAAACTACCCTGCATACTCGCGGTTCGGCATATTCACATTTAAAAAAAAAATAAAAAATAAAAAATAAAAAAAATTTTCAGCATTTTCAAGGCTTTCTTTCACTCCCTGAAAACATAAAATGAATGTTTAGTAGTGTTTTGTTAATTACATTATTTCCCCTCCAAAAATTATTTATTTTTTAAATTAATCAAGGGGCCACTCAGTTATATACAGTATTTAAAACTTAACTCGTGGTTACGTGATAGTGGAAATGAAATGAGACGAGAATAAGAGTGCAGATTGCGATGACAGTAATGTTCCTCCAGAGGGCGTGCTAACATGTGATTGGACCTGACTGAAAACATGACAGCAGCAGACGAACTGTGGTCCCGCCTATTTCCTGATTCACCTACCTTCAAAAGACAGTATTTTGGATTGGTCTATTTCCTGGAGGCAGTGACATTAAAATAACGACAAATGGAAAAACTGTGGCCTGGTCTATTCACTACATTGGGCAATATTGGTAATGACAAAAACTTACAAGCTATTTCTCGAAAGCAATGATTAAACACGTTTTCAGTGTGCAGGGTTGTCAAAAAAAACACACGCACACATAGGCCTACTGGTGACACCACTTTTAACACCTACCAGCAAATAAAAAAAAACTTTTTTATTTCGTTAAAATCTCCACAGTTGTGACGTCACATGAATTAAAAAAAAAAAGAAAAAAGTACAAACAGCAACAACAGCACCAGAACCAACGCAAGAGTCAGTAAACACATTTATACAGAGATAATACCATCTCTATATTTATATAAAAAAGAAAACACAATTAATGCATGACAGGAATTAACAGTCAGTGTTTAGGAATTCATCTTTATATTTAAATTGATTATAATTAAAAAAAAAAACTTGGGTGCAACAGAGTTACATCATATATATACTTTGATATATACATTTTTTGTTCATATTGCAAGTGCTTTAAGTGGAGCAGTTGATAACAGATCAAGAAAAGCTTGGAAATGGGTCCAATGTATTAGTTTCGTTAGCATAGCTTTTACGCTGAACACGTAAAGTTTTGTGTACTGTACATTTTTGTTCATACTAACAATTTTTAAATCACGCTAGTGGTCGTGCTCTTGTGGTACAAATGTTAAAAACGAAAAGAAAAAATACTATAAAAATGAGGAAAAAGAGCTTTTGTAATATCTATACTTTTATTGACAATTTTATTCGCAAATTTATGTATGTTTTGTTTTTTTTAAAATTACCAGAATTAGTGTATAGCTTAGCGCATAAACTAATTATTTAAAAAAATAAAATAAAAAATAAAAACTTTAGTTTTTTTAATGTAATTTTTACACAACCATAGCCAGCCCAATGTAACTGATTTTTCTGCCGAGATATTACACTTAAGTTGCATGTTTCAAAGAATCACTAAACATCAGAAGCTAGCTTGAAATTTTTGTTTTAACGTTCCGAGGGCCCACCGGTGAGTGGATTCCTTGACCTGAAGCCTAGCTTTACCACCACTAAGTTTTACTTTTTGACACAAAGTCATCATCAAAATGTTACTAAGTGAGGTTTAATGTGCATTAAATAAAAACATAGTGACTCTCTCTAAGCAATGCTAAGCTAAACTTTGCTAGCATTATGTTTGCGAATGATCGTTTTGAAGGATGGAAAAAAGATAGGAATGTGAATGGATGGAAATTTGGTAAATGCTGAAGTTATGTCTTTCCAAAAATGAACAAAATTATGTAACTATCGAGGTTATGCTAAGCTAACCACGGTAACATCATGTTAGCAATTGGTTTTGAAAGATGGAAGCTAAAAATTTGGGTATATGTTGGAGTTTATAGCTTAACACCAACACAATCATTATGTCTATGCTAAGCTAAAACAAACTAGCATAACATTTTCGAATGATTGCTTTAAAAAAAATGGAAATGGAAGATTTGGTGTCATATTGAAGTTTACGTCTTAGCTACCGATAAATGAATACAATTACATTGCTATGCTAGCCTAACCTATGCAAACATTGTTTGGCTGAAAAGTTTTCGTTTGTAAAAAGCAATTGTATGAAAGTGATTTGGTCATAAATGATAAGATTCTTTTATGTGGCAAACGTTTCACAAAGAAACTGGAGTGACACTTTTTGTTCCCGAATCCGAAACAAGGACGACACGTGACAACGTCTCTTAACTCATTTCAAAGCGTTAGCATGCACATGCGACATAAGCAGTTATAAAATAATCTATATTATTCGTGTATTTACACCACGTTGAATTCTTGAGGTCATCGTGATTGTAGAGTTGGCCAATAAGATCGTCCAGGTTGCATATTCACGAGCTGCAATTTATTATTTTTTTAAATCACGAAAAACGTCCGACATGACGGCATTATCGTCTTCCACGGACGTGCATTAAAACGGACGATCTGATTGGCTGTTTGACTTGCTGTGAGGCTTTCTGTGATTTTTCCAACAACTCCAGGGAAAAAAAAAAAAAATGCACCATGACAGGACGTCAGAATTATGTACAAGCCCTTGTCAAGAAGGGGAAACATAAAAATTGGATGTGAACAATAACAATATTTAAAAAAAAAAAAAAAAAAAAAAGTAAACACAGCATTGTCGTAAAATATCAACACAGAAAATGTCGTCAAAAAAAAATCCTGACGTCTTCCATAAAATAAAAACCCAACTTGGAAACATTCCCACCGCTTTCCGGAGACGTCCACTCCGGAAGATCAATCAAGGCACATTCGGGAATCCAAAATTTACGTTAGCTAACCGCTAACATTACTTTACAATTAAAAGGGGAATGGCCACAAGCCCCGCCCCAGTTCTGTCTGTCAACGTGGTTGCCATGGAGACAAACAGATATCGTAAACCTCCGTTTTGTTGTATACTACGATGAATGAATGCGGTAAAAAAAACAACAAAAAAAACTCCAAAATTATAGAAGCAAAAATCTGAAATTAGAAATGCTAATCAAAATCAACTAATTTTGAACGCAAAAATGATTAAAATTCAGGAACTAGATTATGATGAGCAGTTGTCTTAATTGTGACATGTCACAGCGAGGCGTTACATTTTGTCATTTTTGATTTATGTTGTTAGAAAATGATTTTGAATCTGGATCCAAATCAAAAGGGACACATTGGTTTTCATCAAACCTGGCTCAAAACAGGATTTTGTGTTTACATGTTCTTGTTACACGAGTGATCTGAATTCAAACTGCTGATGCAGATCCAAAAGTTAATAATGAATTTGGACTTTCAGGTGAAACTGAACCACAGTGAATTGAAATAGTGAATTTCTGAACTCATATATGCACTAGAAAATATATTTGGACCATAATCAGGTACGAATTAAGCTTCACACCAGATTTGATTCAAATCTGATAGATATCCTGAGTCGAATTCTGAATTTAGATCATGATTCAGTTCCATGCCTTACACACATTTAGCATATTAGCTAACAAGTGTGACCACTTGTCAACAAGCTTATCAAACTGTCAACATATGACACCGTTTTTGTATTATGGTATTAGCATTCAACTTGGGTTTGGCCAAGCAGGTAAAATGTTCATTCACTATTATGCTAGTTTGGTAATTCCTCGTTGATGACAAAAACAACCCTTTTAATCCTCAACACCCTAATTTTCTGGAAACAAAGTTGAAGCTAACTGAATTTTTTTTTTTTTTAAATAAATACTTATAAATAACAATAGCATTTGAACAAACTTGGGCCAAGTCCACTAAAATTGGGAACTAAAATGATAGTAAACAAACACCTTTTTTTAAAAAAAATTCTCCCAGATCTTATCGCAAAATCAGTTACGTACTTTTCGCGTAATCGTGAGCTGGATCAGGCATGGCCTAATTTTATTTAAAACTATGACATCCAATATTCGAATGGGTTGTGTTTAGCTAGCATGAGCTGCATTAAAATTCTTTGCGAAACAAAAAGAATAGTGTGCGAGATGCGTCCGCTGAGTCCAAGTAGAATTGTAAAAGAAAAAACAAATGTAAAATATATATATATATATATATATATATATATATATATATATATATATATATATATATATATATTGTATGCGCACCTTTGTATGGATGCACACCAGAATGAAACGGCTTACGCCACCCTACCTTAAGATTTTGTAAAAATCGGTTAGGTAGTTTTTGCGCAACCCTGTGAGCTAGTTAGAAAACAAACAAACTAACGATTACGTTTCTTTTATTTATTACTTCTGGCTGAATGCTCTGAACTTATTTTTTGACTAAAAGCAACAAACAAAAAGCGTCAATCAAAGTCATACCTTTTGGATCTGGCGGAGGTAACGCCAAGCTGTGTACACTCAAACTGAGTCAGGTGTTTTGTTTTTTTTTAAATTTATTTTCATGTTCTACAGCAACAACAATTCATACAAGATGGCAGCCAATGGCGGGAATAGCACCTCCATCTTAACAAGATGGTGTCCAGTTGTTTTTTTTTTTGTTTGTTTGTTTTTACAGTCCAAGTTTGGGAATGGAATCTGAATTAGATTTTAGCCGCTAGTGGGTTAGCAGCTAACGTAGCACCGTGGTCCGATTTCAGCCCACGAATTACCGAGGCATCTTTCGAGACATATATAAAAAAAAAAAAAAAAATAGCTGAGCATTAAAAAAAAAAAAAAAAAAAAAGTAAACTAGGATACAGCATACATATGGAAAGCATAAAAATCAACAAATAACATTTCATTTGTTTTTGTTGATATACAGATGTTTCGCAAAACAGCGGCTAATGTTTTGTTTGACTGAATTGCACGGAAGAAGCACGACAATTTTTATTTAGCGGAAGCGACTTTTAAAAGCCAGCGGCGTCCAACGGAAACATCGGACATCTCGTGTTTAAGGAGGTCGTAAACAAGCAAACCATGCGACAAATACTTACATGTTAGTGACAGTTTTGTGGTGTAGCGTTAATAAACAAAAAATAGCAAAAACAGGATTAAAAAGTGTGTGGAAAAAAAATTATTCCTAACGCCGCAAAAAAAAAAAAAAAATCTGTAAACCTTTTTGGGCTTTATGTTGTTTTCCCATCAACTAGCAACAATGAAAGAAAAAGCACAATATAATCCAAATAAAGAAAAATAGTGACCTAATCAGTTAAGTGCTTTTTCCACCTAGCTACAAAACTTTCAATGTTTTTTCCATTTGGTCCATCGCCATATATTCATAAACGGGAGAAACGTTAAGGCGTAAACAAAGATTTACCAAGTGCTGCGTTTAAGTGCCTCGCTTTTGGTTTGAGTCCCTCCTTCGTCGTTAGCATCAAAATACGTAAACAACAAAAAAACAACAACAAAAGAACCATTTTCCGGAGGAGGGCAGGGGTACTTTGTTTTCCTTTCTTTTGAAGAATTGTTTTATCTTTACATATTTTCGTCGGCTGGTCTTAGCTTCACTATAGGAACAAAAAAAAATCAACACAAGTAAACATGACACCGTAACAAAATGCTAACAAAAAATTAACAAGCTTTTGGTTGCAAACTTTTCACATGAAACTAACAAAAAAGTCTGAAATGAACTGATGGTTTTTCACTTAATTCTATACCTGATAAAATAAACAAAAGGTGAAACATCCAGTTCCGACTCTCCAAGTTTGTTGTGCAAATGTTCCCTCGGAGCAATAAATGAATGTTGTCGGAAAACCGTTTAAAAAAGATGAAACCAGTTTCACAAAGTCCCTCCATGTAGTTTCTCAACGTTTCCTTCGAATTCTTGCAGAGGAGTTTGATGAAAAGCTGGTCTTATTTAAAATGTTTCTTCGCTAGGACATTCCGTTTGAAAAAGCCGAATTTTTCAGGATTCGATGCTGGTGACGGGAACATGGTTAAAAATATCGAACAAAAAATAACGACAATGAAGACTTCACGATGCTCATCTGGGTGGTTGTCAACTTTTTCATGAAGATGCTTGTGGAGGAGTTTCTTTTTCCTTTGGATCATTCCCGAAAGAAAAAAAAGTTGGTCTTTTTTGTTTTTTTTTTACGTTTCTCGGCATGAATGTTGGGTTTAAACGGCCAGGATGCGATGAATGTTCCGTTGTTAAAAAATAGTTAGAAACGTAAAACAGGAGAATGATGACAATGTTGTCTTGTTCATTCCGAATTTTCTTCAGAATTCTTCATTGTTGTATATTTTCAGACAAAAGAAAAAGTCTGGTCTTTCTGGATGTTTCTTGGTTCAGCTTAAAAAAAAAAGAGAAAATTTCTTGTAAAGTTGGTCGGAAAAAAAAAGAAAACGATAACAACATGTTGTTCTCGGCTTTTCCTTAACATGCAAACAGCGAAGTTTGTTCGACTTTTGAATGACGCCGGACCCCTCAAAAACGCTTGTCTTTCTTTGAAACTACCCATAAAAAAAGTGAAACTTAGAACATTCAAAATGTAAAACGAGATAAAGACGACGATGAACACATCCACATTGTTCCCCGACTTTTCCTTAACATGCTAGCAGAGAAGTTTGTTTGTTCGTTTGGGCAATTCCTGACAAAACAAAAGTTCAGTTTCAAAAAGCTGAAAATGACATGTCCAAAACATAAAATAAGAGATGAAAACGAGGAAAATATCATGATATTCCTCCACTTTGTTCCCTGCCTCTCGCTCAAAAGTTCTTTAGTTTGAATCAAAACAATAGTTGGTCGTTTTCGAATGTTCCTTTTGAAAAAGTTCATCTTTACAAACACTCCATGTTGACTTTCCGGCAAAATTTTAGCAAACGAGTTTTTTGGCCAGTTCTTCACTGTGACGTTGTGTTGAAAAGAAAGAAGAAGAAAAAAAAATCACAAAACAAACAAGCAGGACATAATGTTGGATCGTCTCGGGAAAAAATCCTAGAGAAAAAACAAAACGAGATGACAAGATCACGATGTTCCTTCGTGCTCAAAACTGCTAGCTAGCAAAAAAGTTTTTTCTTCTTTGCTGGGACGTTTAAAAAAAACTTTACAAAACATATAAAACAACAAATGAACATAAACAAACAAACCCGCCAAAAATGTGTCGTGTTTTCCTCACGGTTTTTTAGCTGCACTTTCCCAAAACGTGGGAATGACGGGAACGTCGGCGCCACCTGCTGGAATGGAGGGATGTCGGTGTTGGGGGCGGAGCCGGAGCTTGACGGACTGTTGCGGTTTTGATCCGAAGACAGAAGGCATGCAGAACATCTCGGCGGCTCCGAGGTCCATCTAGTCGGTGAATCTCTGGCAGGCCTTCTTCCAGCGGCAGGCCGTGCACCACATGTCGCGGTTCTCCATCCCGTACACTTTGCGGCACTTCTTGCCTTCGCCGCGCACTTTGCGACTGCAACAAAAAAAGATTATGCGTGAGATTGTTTTTATTTGATTTATTTTTTTAGCACAGAAAGGGCCATAGTGGGTACCTGAGGGCGGCCGTGGCTCTGGGTGGTGACGAGAGGACGGCGATGGTTTGGGAACGCTGCTCGGAGAAGCCCTGACTCTTACTGGGAGACACCTGCAGGGGGCGCACAAACAAACGTCAGCACATTTGAATGCTGTTGTGTGTGTGTCTGTTGCTTGATTGCGCATGTCGTTGTTTGTGTGTTTCCTGACCGTGCCGCCAGTGAAGGTGACGGGCGGCGACTGCCATGAGATGCTGAATCCCGAACCGTTGGTGGGCGTGAAGCTGTAGGAGGCCGCCGCCGGGTTGGCGGCGCCGTTTGACGGGATGGACACCGGGGCCGTGGCCTGAATGTGGGGTGGGGGGTGGGGGGTCAAAAGGTTAAAACGGGGAGGGGGGCGGGCTGTGTTCTGTTTCGGGGTGTCCTCACCTGGTAGGCGTGGTCGGCATGGATGAGGTAGAGCGCGCTGGGCGCAGAGCGGCTGAGCGGTGTTGCGCTGCCGGAGTGAGGCTCCTTGGTGCAGGGCGGCGGCGGTGGCAGGGGAAGGGGCGCAGCCCCTTGGGCTTCCGGCAGCGGAGGCGGGGTCAGGACGGCGGGTGACACGGGCGACAGGCTGCTCAGGCCCTCGGCCACCGCGTCCGTGTTGAGCTTGATCTCCGTGTAGTAGAAGTCCTCCTCGCCGTCGCTGCAGTCCGAGTCGCAGTTGCGCCTGCAAGCAGGAAGTGACAACACAGGGAGTAAGCATGAAATGAAATGAGATCAGCAAACAGGAAGTGGCTACGTACCCGAGGTGGATGGTGCGGATGTGCCTCTGGATGCCGGCGGCAGTGCTCAGGACTTTGCCGCAGTTTTTCCACAGGCACTTGAACATCACCTTCATGGAGTTCTGCATGGGACAATGTAGCCCAGTTAGCTAGGTGGCTAAGCTAACACTAGCAACGCACATGTTTGAAAGATGAAACTGGTCAATGAGTCTAGTGCTCTTTTTACTTGTTAGCTTAGCATTGTCATGAGCATGATGTACGGCTAACATAGGCAAACAGGACAACTTGTTTACAAAACATTCGCTGATTATCTTAGCATTTTTATTAGCTGTGAAAAAGTTACTTTGTTACAAAAATTGACTGTTTCATCTGCTAAACTTATTAGCTAGTTAGCATTGCATTGTCATTAGCATGTTTTGTTGCTAACATGGCTAACTGATCTCCCATTGCACGCTCACCTTGCGCTTGCGTGGTATGGGCTCGTCAAACAGCAGGCTGCTGCCGTCCGTCTCCTCCAGGCTGGGGTCCTCGGGCCCCGCATTGGGGGGTCCCCCGCCGGGCACCCGGAAGGGCTTGAAGTTGTCAGCTGAGAGGGGCGGTGACGGCGTGGACGGGTTGGACTGGTCGCTGGGCGCCGACCAACTCCAGTAGCCGCCTGACGAGCTGTTGCTGGACGGGGTGAAGGGACCCACAGAGCCGTTCTCCTTCCAAGAGCCACTCAGAGCCTCTTAGGAGGGGGAAAGAAAAAATATAAAGAATAAACATTTTTACGTGCTGCTTTTTTGGTTCGCAACATACCAATGTGGAGTTTACCGGAATGCCAATTGTGACTAACAAAACGCAAGCTAATACTGCACAGAGACTTTGTTTACAATACGCCATAGGACGTCACACATACAGTTTACTGCGCAGTAGGTGCTGCTGTTTTGGTTAGCAAACGGGAGCTGTTAGCTTACCGCTGACTTTGACGGGCGGACTTCTGACCAGCGGACTGGTGGAGAGGCTGGTGAGAACCATGGCGGCCGTCACCTTGTCCATGTCCACTTCCTCCTCTGACCGTCTGTGCAAACAAAACAAACCAAATAAAATAATTATTAAACTAGCAGCTAAAATGCTAACATACAAACTGGCTAAAATATCACTGAAAAAGTTTTGTGTTACATATTTGGATGTGCTGAGTGACACGGTTGGCCTCTGAAGACAAGCTCATTTAGCATTTATGAATAGCCGCCAGCGAGCTAGCTGGAATTACGTGCGTCTTCCGCTCGTAAACAAGCTACTTTGGGACCTCCAGGGGGCTTCGCGGGAATGATGTTTTATTGTGAGTTAGCCCAGATGATTGGTTGCACACACACACATTTGAAAGACATTGATCAGAGTTGACTTAGCGATCACGTTAGGCAGTTTGTCGTTAATTGCGCACTCGGACCCCAACTCCCGCCGCTCGTGCATCACGTCTTAATTGCCAGTCCTCTAATGCGCTCATCACGCCGTTATGAACGCTCGCTGTTGCCGTGGCGACGGCTAGTCACGTGACGGCATCCCCCAAGGTAACCAGGAAGTAGAGGAGGGGTTTGTGTGTAAAAGCACTCAGTAGTTTGATTGATGCGTGGCGTGTAATAGTCAACAGCGCAGGCGTGTTCATCAATTTCATGGCGGCTAACGGACGGACACTTTTGCTTGACTCTTTTTTTTTTCCCCCCTCCTCCATATTCTTTTATTTTATTTTTTTTGGCACCTCTTATTTTACCTCCTCTTGCCTTCTTCTCCGCCTGGCTTTTTTTTGTAACGTCCAAACATGTCCATCAGAAGGCATCATAGTAATCGTTGTCAAGGAAGTATGTTTTTAAAGTGTTTTACTAGTGGGAGAATTAATTATTTGCAATTAGTGGGGTCTACTTGGACTTTTTCTCTTTTCCTCCTTCTCCTGCTTTTCTCTTTCCTCATTTATTCTCAACATTTTTTGTCTCCTCTCACCTTTATTCCTCATTTTGTTTCTTCCTCTTTACCTTTTCTGTTCTTCCTTGTCTCCTCCTGCACTTGCTTTTTCCTCTCCTCCTCTCTACTGCTCCTATTGTCTCCTTTCTTACCGCTTGTACTCTCCCCTTTAGTATCCTGCGCTCCTTCCTTTTCTTTAAATTATTTTCTCTTACCTGCTCTCTCGCCTCCCTTTGGTCCGTCCTCCATTCCTCCTTTCGCCTCCTGCTGCTTTCTTACCTCTACTCTTCCTCGTTTTGTCGCCTCCCCTATTCCCCTCTCCCTATTTTTTCTCTCACCTCCTCTATGCTTCTTCATTTTTACAACCTCTTGTATTCTTCCCTGCCATTTTCCTCACCTTCTCTCACTCATCCTCCCCTCTGTCTTCTTTCCTCCTCTCTACCTTTTCTGGTATTTGGTCTCTTTCATTCACATAATTCCCCAGCCATATCCTTGTCTAATATCCCTCCCTCAGATCTTTTACTCTCCTCATTTTGTCTCCTTTCCTACCTCCTCAACACTCTCTACCTTTATTTCCTCATCTCATACCTCCTCTCCGTCCATCTATACCTCCCCTGTACTCCCTTTGTCTCCTGCCCTCTTAACTCCTCAATCTCGTCCGATTGTTGCTCCAACCTTTAAAGGTACAACAAAAGGAGGTTCTGGATGGGAGACATATGTGTGTGCATGTCGCAAGAGTTGAGTTTCAAGTAAAACATACACATGTCAAGATAAAAGAGAAGGAAAAGTGTGTCTTTGTCCTCCTGACGGATGTTTAACCCTTCTTGCATCTTTGTTGTACATTCACTTAGCGCATCACACTTAACATTTTTTGCATCCCCGGCGACAACACAAGCTCAAGTCTGAAGGGCGTATTCATGGTTAGAAAGACATGAGAAGATTGGATGTCGATGAGGAGGTGGGGGGGGCCTGATTCGGGGGTAATTTACACCAGTCGCACCCCCAGATGGCTGCCACCGAGTGAGTCACTTTATGACACACACATCTGTGTTTAATACGCTTGGCAATCAGGAACACAATGTGCGAAGCTGCCATAGACATGCATTTAAACGTTTGAAAATTGTTATTTAATACAGAGTGTTCAAAGTGTGACTATATTGACAGTTCTTGCTGTAGTTTTTCTGCAATGTGGGCAAATATGGCTCACATTTTACATTTAGATTCAATACCACTGTGGAGTATATTTGGGTTTGTTATAGTACAAATTTATTTTAGGACTATTTCTGCATGGCAAGCCGGTGTAGGGAGGAGATTGATGGACAGAGAATTGTCACATCTATGCTGACAGTCTCATGTCCGGAAGTCTTCTAAACTGTATCAGTCAACCACACCAAAGTTTACCACTACGTGGAAACTGGCTTAGCCTTGGTATTTAGTTACCCCGTATAAAATCAGCAGGGAACACTCCTGATGTTTTTCCCCGTAACTGGCCCCAACTAAATTTAGAGAGGTCAATCTTGGTGTACGCAAACAGGCCGAACAAGAAAGCCAGGTGTCTTTGGTTTCCAAGTGGGCCTGACGGTGATCAATCATTTCTAACGAAGACCACTGAACGCTGCCCTGGATTACAGGAATTCCCCGCCGCCCCACAAACGCGGACCACGGCCCACTCCCACGTTCTGTCGGGCCCGACTGTCTTCCCCGTATCTCGCCAACATTCCCGCCCAGGCGGACGGCCTCTTCATTAGCTGTGTATTTCCATTGTAGTGGGAAGGTACACCAAAGGGCGAGAGACGTTTTATAGCCACTCAAGTATAACTCCTTACTTCCTGTGCTGTACAAGCTGGTTGCTGAATGGTGGCAGAGAACTCACTTCACAATAATAAGCAGTTTGTCAGACAGTGGACAATTATTCAATACTAACAGATATATCGTGCCGAAACCTCATAAAACACCATTTGGGGTTTTCACATTTTTTCAAAAATCTATACTTTTGGTCAGCAAATTACAAATTACTGACCAATCACAAATGTTGAAAAATTGTTGTTCTCTTTGATGATGCAATGTTAATGGTTGAACAAACGTGCCATTTTGGGGGTGTCCTGAAAAGTGACAATTTCTGAGGTACAAGGTTTTGGCCTGACACCAGTCATATCTTCTTTATCCTCTGCGAAACACGGCCTATATTAATGTGATTTACTGAGCCACTGTGATCATCTCCTACAACTTAAAAAATTAAAAACACATTGAAACAATTTCTGTTTTATGGGGAGGAAGCTAGAATGGATTAATGTAAATGCAAGGCTTTAGGTATCATCCTTGACAATTTCCACAGATAACGAAAAGTTGCGTCTGTTGGACTTCCTGTGAGGAAGTGCGTTAAATGCTGGCTGGGTGGACAAACATGGGGGTGCGCGGCAGGTTTCAGACAGGTGCCGCCAGTAGCTGCGGGCTGAAATTTGCATCACATGATCGAGCGTCCCATTTTCCAACCTTGGAAGTTTTATCAGGGCGAAAACTGAGTCAGATCATATGACTGTACGGAAGTCGTTGAACTCACAAGCAATTTTCACAGAATTTTCATGTCAGCCCCTTTCACAATATTTTTAAAAGATGGACAGTCAATACTTTCATACTCATCTCTGTGTCGTTCTTCTGTACAGACAGCAGGGGTCGACTTTACTAGGGAAGTATTTCACACTAATAATGTGATCACGGGATGCCATGTTTGCATGTTTATATCACTTCTTCTTATCCAAACATTTGAGTTGTGAGTAAAAAACGGACTAGGCGGATAAATATGGTCTTTGTATTTGTATATATATATATTGTATTATATTGTATATATAACTTGGGTTATATATATCATTTATTATTTTATTATTATTTTTTAATAATTAGTAAATTAAAATTGTATTAATAATGAAATAAGTTTAAATATATTTAGTAAAAGGGGTAGGACTAGATAAGTTTTTAACTTCTTCCTACTCCCTTTTGAACATGTAAGTTATGATTAATTGAATGATTGTTATTGGGATTTTCTTCTCTTTTGATTGTTGTTGTTTTTTGTTTTATCTCTGCTGTTCATCTGTTTATATGTTCAAAAAAATAATAAAAGGAAAGGAAAGGAAAGGAAAGTATATGAATCATTTGGACCAGTATCACCACGTTTTCCGGAGGGCACATCTGTTCTGGAAGACACGCAACAATCAAAGAGCCGTGTCATGGTCACACTAGTCATAACAACATATGCACTGGCCCGGAGCCATGGCTCGCCTTCCGACGTTCAGCATTTCCCCTTCATGGACTTCACTCGAGGTAAACAAATCTGATGATGATTCGGTCGTTACACGAAATTGAATATTCGGGGAAATTTAAGTAGATTCGTGTGAAAACGCCATTGACAACACTGTGGTTCTCATAGACGTTACATACACACGCGGCTCTACTGAGAGCAACAGGGTGTGGCGTACATTGACTGGGCAATGTGCCAAAGACCCTGTGACCATTTGTGTGTGTGTGTGAGACTGCTTGCCAAACGAGCGCTGCTGCTGGCCAACAGCTATGCCGAAGCAAATCAACAGAAAGTGTGTCACATGCACATTAGCCTCGCTTTTGTCCCTTTTCTGCCTCTCACACTGGACACGTTGGGACAAACAAATAAAATAAGGACGTCTCATTGTGTTGACTTATTTACAGCTTCACAAGAGGCCATCAGAAAAAAAAATCTCTCCGATGTGCATGTTTTTGAAGAACATTTTGGAAAATGGCCAAAATTATCTTAAATGTTTGACACAGACAAAAATGGCAGCCTTTTCAAGCATGGGCCATGAGGGACATGCCTAGCAAATGTTATGCTGCTAAGTGAAACGGGCTCTGGGGGGTGAATGTTGAAAATAAATCTTGACCCCTGGAAAATGGCCATAATGACCCTAAAATGGTTGCTTCAAACCAAAATGGCAGCCTTCCTGTGTCTGTTCAGGCATGGCTTGTTGAGACTTTTTTTGTGGGTCTATTCAAGAGGGACTTGCTACCAAACTTTACGCTGCTAAATGAAACAGGCTTTAGGGGCTGAGTTTTAAAAAGACTTATGGGAGAAATGGACAAAAACTTTGTTGTTTATGATCAACACACCACATTTTTTTTGTTATGCGTGACACTGCAGCCAATTTTTATGAATGAATGACAAATAGTGTAGCATAAATGTCACAATAAAGCCTGTATGCAAAATTATGTTCAAGTGCATGCTCCTGTATTGAAAGGATGTGACAAATCTAGAAAATATACATTACGCACACACATTGAGAAACACACATGAGCAAGCCAGATAAGGGGGGAAATGTTCAATTTACCTTGAGATGATTGACACACTCACGCCTTTCAGAAGCCGTGTGTGCCCTACATTTCCACTATACATTGGGGTGCCTTCATGCTACCTCCTATGGGGCAAATAAAGACATGTGGATGGTCTATATGTGGCATGTTGGAGGGCTTCCCTTGGCTGCTTGCTTCTGGCACAACCACACACACATAAACACAGTATACACACACATAGGATGAGAGGGTCTTCTCTTTGTCGACTGGAGCAGCAGGTGATGAGGAAAAACAAGCAAGCCTTGGCGAAATTTTACGCGGACGCCATTTCCGACGACGTACATGTCGCTATACCGCTTCGAACAAACGCACGCGATGGCAATCATGCCGACCTTTAGCGCAAATCATCGGTAAATAATCCCCCCCACCCCATCTCCCCTTCCGCCATAAACTCCCGCCTAATGCTGTAAACCGGCTTTCATTTAGGGCGAGGCACGCTCGATCTATACGATGCGGCGGCGAGCTAAACAAAGAGCGGAGGCTCAGTGAAGCGAGTAAATGAAGAGGCTAAACGTGCGCGGCTCCAGAGGTAAATATGAGAGGAAGTGCCCCCCCACCCCCACCCTCGCTTTCTCCCATCCTTTGTCCTCGATGGCTTGATGTTAAGGAATGATCAGTAAGGAAGAAGCTAAGACATAAACGGGAGGGTTACGCCATCAAAACAGACTGAAAATGATGACATATGAATGCCAGGCCAGTAATAGGCAAGAGTTTTTTTTGTTTTTTTTTAAACAAAATAAATGCAGAGTTCGGAGAGACGGATCTATTGCATAGCATTATTGCTTTGTATGACACTTGGCACTTCTCTTTGTTTGCTTGACAGCCTTTTTTTTTCCAATTAGCATCTGTGCTAACATTTTATTAAATGAATTTACATCTAGTCATATTATGTACGTCAAATTCGAAACAAAAGTTTGTGCATTCAAATGATGTTTTGGCAAAAAAATCAGGGTGACGAGCACACATTGCACTTTGCCGTCCATTTTTTTGGTTAATTTTTAAAGTGGAAGTCAAGACAGTACAAAATTGTCTTTACATTAATATTTCTAAACACAGTATCCTGAATAATATTGTATTTGTGCAACATGAAAGAAGCAGCAAAATGTCGCCATTTTGATCCATCTCAGGGGGCGGCCATTTTGCCACTTGCTTGCCACTGAAAGTAATGTCACAGTGCCACGTGGGTTTCGGTAACGACCAATCACAGCTCACCTGTTTGCTGGGTTTGTTCATGTGACGTCCGCGAGCTGAGCTCTTTGGCACTGATGTCATTTTCAGTCGCCAGCATGTGTCAGTAAAAGACAAAATGGCCGCCTCCTGGATAAATATGTGGAATTTTCTGCTTGATTTATGCTCCAAAATATGCAATATTAATTAGAATTCCGTGTATTTTAGACTAATGGGGCCACGTAGAAAATAATGTTTGATACATCAGCCAAAATATGGCAGCAGCAAACTTTACTTGTCTTTGTCATATTTGGATAACAAACTGCCAAGCATCAGTGAGCCTTGGCTATGCACGTAACCGAGAATGGCCAACATGCAACTGTTGATTTTGCCATTCGTTGTGATGGGGGACGCCCTCGCCGCCACTACCTGCCGGTTACAGCGCTAAACACGCACACACTCATGCAGCCTTTTATCGCTGTCACTCTCAATTTTACCACCTCGGCTGTACGTTAAGCGTGGCGACGCGCACACAACGGTCCCAGGAGGACCGTCACTGCCCCTGGAGGAGGGAGAGCCCCCTTTCCCAATTACACTTTCTTGTCAGTGCGCATTTGCTGAAGGTGCTCATGAAAGTCCGTGGTGATGGAGCCGACCGAGGCGTTAGAAAAGGGCTATCAGCGGCTCCCATCACCTCCAGGCAGGACAAAGGGTCCACTAGCTGCCACGTCAACATTTACCTAAAAACCTCGGACTTACTCCCCCTTTCAGTGACACACCCGCAAGCCTCATTTTCCCCCCACATCTTGCTTGAGTCCCATTTTATGTGCCGTTGTTAACCTTTATTTGCTTACAAAATACTCTGCTTGGATACGTTATTTTGCCCAGCCTTTGTGTTGGCATTTATCACGGCAAACCAGTAAAAAAACATTTCCCAGAGAGCGTTGCTATGCAAAACACTTATTGGGGTTCAGTGAGCACGGCGAAAGCCGTTTTTCTTCCTTCATGGATTGAGCAGACAAAGTCAACTCAGCTATTTTTGAGATTGCAAGAAATTGACACCCACCCAAAAAGGTTTGTTTGTAGATGCTACATGATGGCGGAAAAGCACTTTTTTTCTATTAGACAAGGATATGTGACTAATTGTAGCTCCTCCCCCTCAATTCAACATAGTTCCTTGGCCCCAAGATACCACAAAATGGAGCCAAAGTAATATTTTACATGAACTTATTGCACTGCAGTGGATGTTTATATTAGCATGGACAAGGGCCCGGCCCAGCCTGGCCTTGAAATTCAGCTTCGTAAACAGCTGTAAGGACTAAAGGATCACTGTAGATGGCAGCGTTGTATCAATTTGAACAGCTTTGAAGCAATGCAGTGAGTCACTATTGCTTTATGCAACGTTTCATAGGTGAATAATCTGTAAATGTATTGCTTCGTTGCCGTCAAAAGCTCTTTCTCAGTCTTGTTTTGGTAGTTTTATAGTTTGAGATGTCCCAAAAGCAAAAAATATTTGCATCAAAAATCAAACTGGCCATTTCCACTTGCGATTGTATGAGAAGCATTCCAAAGAATGTTTTTTCAACCATGCAATTTTCCGCTTCAGAGGATGAATCAAAGCCAGAACTAAAGCGGGACGTCCCCTACGTGATAGAATCGATTTATCAACTTTTGGGGTCAAGCTTCATTTCCTTGCCACTTTGCCAAAGGTATGTCATATTTAAGATGCAATTTTGTTTCATCTTGGATGGACAATACTGGGGAAAAAAAATCTGTGGGGAAAAAAATCCAGCAGCAAAGCTTAATTAGAATTTCTAATGTCTTTTATTTTTATTGTGGGGAAAAAATAAAATATCATAAATCCGATTTTTTTTTGGGGGGGTAAAACCCCCCCCAAAAAACATTAAGGCCATATTGCCCATTAGTGTTGTGCGTAACAGGAAACAGCAGCTCAATTCTCCTGCCAGAATTGAGCAGAATATCTCCGTGAAGAAAAGAGGTGACGTCATTCGTCACTCCAATCGACACATTTGCATCGATAATTGCAAACGAGCTTGCGTGGGAGAAAGCGGGTAAAGTGCAGCGACGCATGCAAATGAGCGCGTATACCATAAACCGCCGCCTTATTGTTTCTGACACACGCGTGGCGAGAGCGGCACACGTGTGATTGTACGCCGTCACATGTGCGGCGCTGACATACCAGACAGGACAAAGAACATAAGAGCGCGGGGGGGAGGACATGAGCAGAGATGAGAAGATTGAAGAAAAGAGAGGGTGAACGAGAGATGGAGAGGTGGAAGACGTCGTCGTTAAGAAGCGAGGAACAACGGGGGACCGCCGGGATGGACAGTGATTGGAATAACGACAAATGAGGGAAAATGGTGCGAGAAGGTTGTTGTTCTTTGTTTGGGTGACAAACCGCAAAAAGATACCAAGAGATTTTACTTAACATAGATTACATCATGTGCAGCTCTGCTCATAAAGTCGAGAGAGGTATATAAAAAAAATTAATCTCCGATGCTAACCGCTAACGGTGGTGTTCCGTTTCTCAAAAGAATAGAGGCCTCTTTGACGGGCCGAGAGGGAGCGAGTAATGGTAAACACATCCATTTTGGGCCCGCGGCCTGTCGGAGCCAACACGCACGCGCACGCACACACAAAGGAACACAAAGTTGGGATGCGAGCCCTGCCTGGGTTTTGGCAGGACATTGCGCCCCCGCCTGATCCAAAGCCCAGAGACGACTCCGCACAGGCCGTCTCCTGATCCAACTGGAGTCAAGTTCAACGAGCGCAACCTGAATCAAAACAATAACATGCCCCGCGGCGGCTGATTAGCTGACCGAGGGTCCGTGTCGATTGCGCCGGGGCCTGAATGAAGACTGGATACAAATTGTTGAGCTGCAAAGCTTGCAAATTCGCTGTATTGCATATTTTTGTGGGATTTTATAGTAAAGGGTAACATTTTGCCATACAAGTACTGTACCACAACTTAAGAGTTGCTTGAGTTCCAAAACATGACTTAAGTGAGCTTCAGACACTCTGCCACCAGATGGCGACAGTGAACTTCACAACATCACTCACTGCTGTCGGCCACTGCTACGCCCATGTCACACTCCACCAGACTCCGCCTCTTAAAGGTGCAAGCATGTACACATACACTACAACATGTGCAGTATTTTCTATATATTTTATTCTTGCATTTTTTGGAGTTGAAATATGTTTATAATGTGTTTAAAAAGTGTGTTTTCATACATTGAAATATGTTTAAATTGAATGTTGTGCATTTTCAGGTCTGGAATGTCTTCCCTCCGATAAACAGGGTTCACTTTCACGGTAGGAAACCGTCTGTAAAAGACAGCAAAGGATTGCCACTTAAAAGCCAGCCAACTCTACACTCTCATTTGCTGACACCCACGTCACTCACCAGGGCAGGCCCCGCCTTTTAAATCCATACACACTCTTAAGTCACAGATACGACAGTAGGACGTGAGGATGGGGACCCCAAGGGGATAAAATAATACCTGCACTGGCTTAAGTAGTTTATTATTAAATTAAAAAATGATCTTAATCAATGGAATAATCAGCAAAATACTCAATTCTAAAGATATTCAAGAGCTGCAGGACTAGTTCACAGTAAAATGTAAAAACAATGACAAATTTAAGTCCATCCTCTCAACATTTGATAAGTTAAGACTTATGTGCAACTTTTTCTGTTCACAAAGTTTCTTGGTCAAATTCCAAATTATCCAAATTCACTTCAAAAGAAGCCAATAAGCTATTAAAGATGCTCCATCATCATCATCATCATCACGAGAAGTCGTCTTTGTTATTTTGTCACATTGCTATTCGCTACATCTGTCCAAATGCTCGAGCTATCCCGCGAGCCTGGCAGATTACCGATTCGCCTTTAAATTCCCTGCACGAGCGTTTCTTTTATTTACAGTTCTGGTCAGCTGCCCGCTCACAAGGAAAAGACACCAAAGACACCCAAGGCGGCCTCTTATTGGATTGCCACGTAATAGGAGATTCTCGCTCTTGTCTTCTTCGGGAAAGATTTATGTAGATCAGAGGCAGAACAGATGCTCATTTGATGCCGAGTCGAACAAATGGCAAACTTTCAATTAATAGCTCGCCAGGACATCTGTTGCATGCTTTTAACCGAACGTCTGCGTTATTAACTACAGGGCGTGGATTGGAATCCGCTTATAAAAACTTGATGGAATTACGCTTTAGAAAAACCCGAAAAGCATCGACGCTTGCCCGATTGTTCACTTAGGTGAAATTAAACGCCAGCGCCACCGCTGAGTTAAAAACATTATCTTCTCTTTGCACGCCAAAAGACATTGGACGCATCTGTAGAGGCAGACGGCAAATGAAAACGAGAATCTGATGCCCCCGATTAAGAGGCCCGGACCGATCGCAGAAGAACTCAAGCGCCCCCAGGGACTTGGAATGGGAAGGCTTGAGTGCTCACTCTATTTGGGATACAGTAAGAAAATTAAGAGATTGGACACAAAAAATGCACATCAGTCAAGTAAGACGGGAAGTTGCAATCACACCTGACTGCAAGAAGCGAGCTGGCTAATGATGGACATTAGCATGAGCCCTGCGCTCACGCACGCACATGATGGAGTTACCCAGCACCCCGTCCTGCTAAGCTACGATAAAATTAATGACAAGGAGCAGCGCTCCAATTAAAAAACTGGCCCTCAATGATGACACCCGTTGCCGTGCACTTAATTAGTACGCCTCCAGTTCTAATTAATACAGGCCGCCTGGCAGATGTCCGTCAATAATTTAGCATTTTTCACAAAACAGACAGGAATGGATGATGCTTCAAATAAATGCCCGTAATCAGAAGTATGGGGGGTCTTTAAGGCTGAAAAAAGACAATCTGGTATGTGCCAGCAATGCAGTGTCAAAGAGGCTAAAGAAAACCTGGAAGGAATGTAGAATTGACACTGTCTTTTAAAAAAAAAAAAAAAAAAAAAAAAAAAAAATCATTCGTATACAAGACAAAGTTGTGATCCGAAATGTAACTTGTCTTGGTTTATTATTTATCATTTTAACCAAAAAAAAATCCCGTCATTTGTTTGAATAAGAGCATTTAATTGAAAATTAAATTTTAATTTAACTTTTTATTTTAAAATAATTTTTAAAAATGTACTCTCTGACATTTGTTTCCAATCTATTATTTTTTTTCTGAAGATTTGATTATAGAAAAAAAAATGTTTCCGCTGTTTTTAAATAAAAATATGATAAAGATAATGTTCAGAATTTTGTGCTAGTCTGCATAATTGATAGTTTGTCACAAAACGTGTGCATAAGTTTTTGTAACCCCAATTTTGTTGGTAAAAAAAAAATCATTCACTAACGTACACTCAAAAAATAGTAAAGTCATAGGAAACAAATGCACAAAAAAACACTCCCAGGCTATAAAACAAACAAATGAAAAACAGGACGGTCACTGAGCATTGCCTTGTGTCATGTCACATAATCTTCAGAAACTATCTCACTCTGCCGTTCCTAACCTCAAAACATCATATGTCACTTTGGAAGAGCTGAAAAAATTGTTTACTATATTAAATTGTTGTATAAATTTTCTGGCTCAAACAAGGCCTAATAAGTAATCACTAAATTTTGTCCGACTTGTCGATACTGCAAATGATTTTTCTGATCAAGTCAGGTCAAAGGCCTCTTGGTGAATTTACGATGGAAGGCTGTCGCTAAGTCCGGCGGCTCATTAGCGCATTTGTTTTGGCCACAAAGCGCGACAGCGGTGGCCGTCAATTAGGCCCGCCTCATGTCGACGATGCTGTAAATGCACGCCCGTCGATAGAATCAATTAGAGCCTTTACTCCGGGCGCGGCATTTTGAGTCGTCGGTCCATTCAAGCCCGGGACTATGGATTAGCGCGAGGGGGCCGGTATCACGTCAACGCAGGCCCGATGTGCTATGCATTATAGATAGCGAGCCGGCAATGATTACACACGGAGCCTCCCTCACAGACACAAGTAGGACAAATTAGCATATTGGTGATGTTTTTCCCTTGGATTGATTCATGCAGCCGCTGACGGGATGTAAATAATACAGGCAAGAAAAGAGCAGGTAAACTCATCTGCTAAGAACCAGTGTCATGTTTATTTGCAACCACGTTGCCCCAATAAAGTGACAACAAATTTTTGGGGACTGAACATGTATGTTTGGCTTCACCACAACAGAAACTTGCCCAATTGTTGCCCGTACGCACACGTAGAGAGGTGAGGGTCGGTGAAGTAAATTTAACGCAGAGATGTGCAGCGTCCTGCACGACCGAAGGATCTCAATTCAAGCGTCGGCAAATCCGTGCTTGCTGACATTCAGGGCTCTTAATTAAAAGCCGCCATTTGCATATAGATTTAGACTCCCAAATTCATTCCGGCAGCATCACAGGTGGGCTTTGTCGCAAGACGCCGCAACCGATTCCCACATAGAGGCTGTTTCCATAAATAAAAAAATAAAAAAAGTCAGAAATAGACAAGCGGCAACATTTGGTCACATTTTTCGCACACGTTCTGACGCTAGCTGCAGATCCAACTAAATAAAATATCTTAGCAACATTCATCTGAAGGAGCATGAAAATGTGTTTACGGCAAAGTCAGATTTACGACCGTCTCTCCGGAATCCCCCGAGAGTGAATATTTAAAGGCTTGGGTTTCAACGAATATAACCCCGAGCGTTTTGGCCCCGGACTTTACGCTCCACGCTCGACTATTTCGGACACGGCAGGGCGATAAATCTTCACCCTCAACGAAGGGATCTGAGGCCGGCAATCTGGCGGCCTGGCTAACGACCGTTGTGGTTTTCCAGCCTTGAACCAAAAACGCTTACGCGGAGCCATCACTGAAATTTCCTTTTGCGAGGCACTTGTCCCTGGCGGAGGTCCCTAAAGATGGAGGATGCCAAACGATACAATATTTAAGTCATCTGCCTCGAGGAAAACTTTCAGGCGCATCGTGCAGCACAAGAGGCGCTTTTGTGTGACGCCTTCATCATTTCTCGACGCAAAAAGGTCTGATCCTGTTATACTCGCTGGTGTTACGGCGAGGCGTTAAACGCGGGAACATGTGAATAGGATCATACACTATAACAATGCATCGGCTGCTTGACTGAAATGAGATCATGACGCTCTAATTTTAGAGCTTTTCCACCGGTTGCGTGGAATTAATTGGAGATTCTTCTGATCCCGCTGTCCCGAGATGATCACGGACGGGAAATTCAAGATGCGGATGGGGGATGAAGCTAGGCACTTGAAACAGGCGCTTTATCCCTAAAATGGGATAACTTGGCAACTAAAAATGATACCAATGTAAGTATGCTAAGCTAATCAAGCTAGCTACAGCAAGTTACAGTAATACTGTTGTTACAAAACTCGCCTGGCATTACACACATTGCACCAATTTGCGGCGTATAAATGAAAAGCACATTTCGGTTATTTTTAGCCGCACTCAGATGGTATCGGATGTCGGGAAACTTAACGGTGGAGTAAATAGTTCAGGGGGGGACAAGCTTGTCTCCTAATCAGATAATTAAACATGGAGGCTTGGAGATCGCAATCACAACCAGAAAAAAGGGTTTCTTTGCTGACTAAAGCTAGCGTGTGCTTCTGCGTGAAAGGTACCATCATGGAATGAGGGTGTTGAGGTTGTACCAGAGGCGGTATATAACCTACTATGTCTGTGATGCTGCAATTTTACAGAAGACCCCGTGTGAAAGGTCAAAACGGTGTTTTTTCCCTTTCTGCAGTTCTGCATGAAAAGTACCAGAAGTCAACCTATGAATTCCCATGAAGGTGGACACGATGCACTACGGCGCACATCCTCCTAGTCCGCGTAATTCCCGACAACTCTTAAACGTGTTGCTTTGGAGCAGAACAACTGTTGGTTAGACTTCACCTCCCCTTTCGAGCAATTAGTCGCCGCAATGCTATTTATCAAAAAGCCTAAGCGCTCACTACCCCCGCTTAGCTCAAGTTACAATTGGCTGCTTCCTGCATGTCGGGAAAGAGCTCCTTTGCCTTGGAGCAAGGAAGTGGAAGGTATGGCTGAAAAAATGGACGGTGATAAATGTGTTGTAAACAAATCAGAAATATGCCATAATAAGCAATTTCCGCATGGCACGAAGTACCTTTCATACAAATATTTCGAAGGGAGCGAGTTAGGTCGATGAGGGAAAGACGATCAATCAAAAGGGACGGGACATATTGATGAAAGTAGGCTGAGGTAGACTGGATTTTTAAGACACATTCTTGCTTTATGGAAGGTAGTTTGGCTGTTGACGTTATAATGCAATGCAGTCATTTGCATATTTGTAGCTATCAGAAATTATAAGCACAGGGGGTTAAAAATTTCAGTTGTGGAACAGTGGAAGTTGTGGCGCATGCACAAGTACTTAAAGATCTTATTTCTAATCAAATATTTTGGTCACTTAATTTGGACCACTGCTGGCTTATAGCCATTAGCAAAGGTTTATTCAATGTTTTTTTGTTTTTTTAAAATCCGTATCAGCAGATACTTAAAAAGAAATGACTGACTCGAATGCACGGCCAAAATGAAGTGATGAGGACATCTCGACTAAAAATTGTGCTTGGGGCACCTGTGCTAGTGCCCGAGTTATCTAGAGAAGCTGTCGTGAACTGTTTCCTCAGCATCATTTCTTTGTGTCACATGAAAATGAATAATGTCACCTTGAAAGGTTCGCTGCGTGCCCTCCTTCAGCCAGAAATTTCTCAAACCTCCGTCCGTGTCATTTTTCAGCGCAGATGAGGTGTTTGGGATGTCTCGCGTCTGGCTAACAAGGAGGCTGGAGAGCCGGACGTTTTCTCACTAAATCACCAGCGAGAAACTTTTTGGAGAGTGCAATTAACAACCTCAAGGTCAGAATTCTCTTGGGAGCCAGTGTTGAAAAATGAAGAAAAAAAAATCCCCTGGCATTTCCCCTCTCTGTCATTCACCCCCTTTTTTTCTTGTTACCTCCCCCCCCGCCCTTTTCCTGCTCACCTCCAGTATAGATAAATGTGAGCGTGTGGTCGCAGGTGCGCAAGGGACAGAGATCCGAGGCTCTTTAATCTTACGGCAATAATGGCCGCGCTCGGGGTTCTATTTGCCACTCGGGAAGCCCTTTTTTACAATTGGGATCTTTTAGGATTTACGGCGGCGAGGCTTTGAAGTGCCAGAGTCACGAAAATAATGACATGTCAAGTGGGAGGGGGGTTCAATCGCGGAGCTTTATTTAGGATATTAAAACGTCAGTGTGACTTTAAGAAGCTGATTAAAGTGGGATGCATGATATGCATAACATCGTGGAGCTGCTACATGCTATGCTAATCGCTCCTAAAGTTACCGTCACCACACAACGTAAGATCACATTTAATACTTTGCAGGGAACTCATTTACAAGATGTGGGAAGGCGCCAGACTTTTTCTTTTTAAGTACTTAGGTAAATGCTGCTGTTTTGGTTAGCAAACGGCCACTGCAGCTCACTATATATGTATGATGTAACAGTGCTTACATGGAAGCCTTTTTGTGAAGGATGTGGATGAAACACTGACCAACATCTCAGGGTGTTTATTCGAGGCACGCCGTTTATTTGAAGAACTCCTGCACGATGACATCATCATTTTGATACACAAAACGGCTGTGGCCTCCAGGAGCAGACGATGATGAAAGTGGATGTCACACGCTATCACTTCAGTCTGCGCTGACACAACTATGTCATAAACCTTTGCTGAACTTTGCTCGTATGAACTCCCCCCCCCCCACCACACACACACACACACACACACACACACACACCCCCACACACACACACACACACCTCCTGCCCGGTGGGAAATCATCCTCGCTGTCAACTTGTGTAAGCAAACACACGCGCACAGTCAGTCAGTGTTAGAATTTGTTAGCGTTGGGATATATTTGTGCACTTATGTTAAGTAATTATTGCTAACAAAGCGTGCTTGGGGCAACTGTGCTAGTGCCCCGGGTTATCCAATGAAGTTTATAGGAAATGCTTTTTTTGTTCCGGTTGCACAAAAAAAAAAAGAAAAAGAAAAACTAAAGTAAACCCAAATAAAGCTATGTGGCCTTCAAAAATCACTTGTATTATCTGTACAATAGTTCTATGCTGATGTTTGCTTGTTATACTAACAACAACATGCCTGACTTACCAAGTGTGGGGCTAGCAAGCTAAGCTAACGAGGGTAGCTAACATAGGATAGCATCTCGTGGCTCCATTGAATTCGAAATACAAAAATCTGATAAAGTATCGCTGTCGTCTGCATAATTTTGTTATTATTTTGTATTTTCAGTCTTATAAAAGAGTCATCACATTTGACCAATATTCGTGGGGCAACTGTGCAGGTGCCCCAACTTAACCCTGACGGGAAATGAATTCTTTGTTCCCTTTCTCCAAATCACAAATGTCACCCCAGATAAAGCTAGTCAGTAATTTATATAGTTTTGTTTGGATTTTGTGGATGTATTTTAGTCTTTTAGTCCAAATTACGCCAACATTTTGATTTCTTTTGTCAAATGAAGGCCTACCTGGCGTGGGGGACGTCAATGCTGGAGGAGACGACTTTTCGCTTCTGCTCCAGCAGGGACACGGACCGACAGGCGTCCACTCGTTTTCCGTTTGTCTCGCGGTGGTCGCCCTCCGCCGGCATCGTCATCACATCGGGGCCGTCCACCTTGTGCCCGTCTGGGCTTCCGTTAACGGAGCTCTGAGTGGGGGAAGACACGGACGGTCAAGTCTGGACGAACCTAAGACTTGTAATCGTTCTGTTATGATAGACAACTACGATATTTTCTCATTTTTCTTTGGTGATGATCAACAGTTCTGACATTTTCTCGTTTTTTACTTTTGCATGATTTAGTTTGAACACCTGTGAGCCTTTTATTTTTGTAAAATTAAAAAAAATCTTCCTATGAGGCTTGGGAAGCACAGCAAGCTGCTGTCAATGAAAGCAGCAGCATCCATTCCAGACCCAACCAATCAGCGCCTGCTCCTGAACAAAGGCAGTCTCCCGCCACCCATCCCAAAAGCCACGCCTCTTTTGTCACGCTGCCAAATCACAAACGCACTGTCAACAAGTGGCTATGCACACGCATCCTCCCTGGTTTTGTTTGGCAGCGCGGGCACAGTGCCAAGCGCTCAGATTCCTTGGAGGATGCCACCCGCTGCCGACCTGGGGGGTGCCCGCTTTGTTGGCCCGTGCAGCTGCGCCAAAGGGGCACCCAGCAGACCCTCACAAACAACAACCCCCCATGTTTAAAATAGCAACACACACACACACACGCGCACTCATGCACGCACACGCCTCTTCCTCATTTTACGGCTTGTTTTCGATCTCGGAGGGACACTTGTGACCATTGTGCACCGCTAACCACTTTTGTGGACACTACACACACATGCACACACACGGGAGCTATTTAATTTCCTGAGGTTTCAAATATAAACACAATGAGGCTAAAGTTGAACAATTTGGGGTTGTACGCAAAAAAATGCCTCAAAATTGCGCCACACTACTAAAAATTGGTGAGACTTCAGCTCAGAGAGCAGCACAAGGAGTGTGATGGCAACCATAGAACATGAAACTGAATATATCAACGGCAACATAAAAAAATAAATAAAAAAAAGACACAAATTAACTCGTCATAAATACACAAATGTTGTGTTTCTGCATATATTTACCTTTGGTATCTACTTTTCTTTTTTTATGAAATAAATGATACAAAATACAGTGAAGGCATGCCCTCAGAAAAAGACCAATTACACTCAACAACAAATGATCCTTTATCACCACGAGGGGTCAGTATTGCTGTAATACTTCAAGCCAAGGTGAATAGTTCACTTTATTTTTGTTTTATTGAACTTCTTTTTAACACTTGCAGAACAGTTAAGAACCTTGAAAGGTACCGGTAATATATATATATATTTAAAAAATAAATAAATAAAAATCCTCTTCCTGGCATTCAACCTCACTAGGATCATAACCTATCAAACTCAGCCTTACAACACAACAAGTGACATATCGAGCTACTGAAAACAGTAGTTTAAACTTTTGGGGTCTTCTAAATGAATGGAAGGCCTGTTTGTCCATTTGTAACAAATAGCAGTGGTTGTATGTCCAATTAGAGTCAGTACTTTTACTTTAACTTGTTTTCAAAAGTAGTTAACTTCTCATTTTAACTTATGAATGATCAAATGTGATGTAAAACAAGTCAAAATGTGAACAAGAAAATAACAAGGCCCTGTACTGGTAGTGTTGACATCATGTCATGTGACAACTTACAGCAACAAAACACAACCACACACTGTTTAAAAGACAAATAGATAAATGTGGAATGGAATGCTAAAAACTAAATAACTTGTTAAAAACGTTTCCCTTTCTTTTAGCTTTTTTTGTTTGTTTTACAATTAAGAGTGCTAAAACGTGATGTAAGGGATGTCATAATATTAATGAGACATGAGGATGCTGACAAATGTCTTATGTTGCATTACGCATTGTTTCATCATACTAGGTGACAAAAAAAAAAAAGAAGCAAATTTCGGTTGTAATGCAAAATGTTTATGTTAAATGGGATGACTAAAGTCCAAGAATATGATTGCAATAGCCAAAAAAAATAAAAATAAAAATATATATATGTAAGACAAGCTCCAAGTAACAATGTTCGTTAATGTGTTGTTTACATCATGCCATGTGACAAAACAAGTGCCGTATGTGCATACAAGTGAAAGTGTCGCCATCTTATGCCAAATGAGTTACTTAAAACGGAATCATTGTTGGCAAATTTTTGGAAAATGTGTGAAAGTGAAGGCCACCAAATGGCTGCTGTTTGTTTGCCTCTGCTCAGCCCATTAGTGCACATAAACACCGCGCAGGCCGCGCAGTCGAGCCCTTTGTCCCACATTTCAGAATGTCTCCAAAATGTCATGACAGCCCGCCTTTTTCCTCGTCCCGGGTTTGCACCACGTCGTTAATCACGCCCCGGTCAATGACAATCAACGTGCCCAGTGGAGGCAGCGCTAAATTACCGCTACAACACCCCCGGCCGCCCCCCCTTTACGCACCTTCAAGCTGGACTTGAGCGGCCCTTTCGCGTGGTTCAAGCCGGCGGCAGCTATCTCGTCCTCGGCGAACTCCTTCAGGCTGCCGTCCGGTAGCAGCACCGTGTAGACGCTGTTGGTGTTCCCGCCGCGCTGGGCCCCCGCGGCCGCTGCGTCCCCGCCGCTCTCCTGCTTGACAGCCTGAACCACTCCGGTCACCGGGGAGCCGTCGCCTGTCGGACTCGGCGCGTACACTCGGCTTCCGAGGACGGAGCGCTTCACCAGGCGCCGGGTGTGCATTTCTACGCGGGTGTCCGACTCAAATTTACCAGAGGGGGGTGATTTTTCTTCCTTTTTTTCCCTTTTTTTTTTACAGCATGAAGCGGTTCGGCTGGTAAACAACGTCAAGGGACAGCAGGAGCGCGAGCCCTGACAAAACGTCCGGAAGCGGGAACATATTCGACGGTATCGACACTCGAACGGACGTAGTCGTCGTCTTCGCCGACTTCCACGGTGTGGACAAGACAAACAATTCACCCCACGTCCAAAACCGGCTGCCAATCTTCCTCCTGTTTTTTCCTCCCCTCGACCTGTTTGTTTTCGCTGCCTGCCTCGCTAGCTGGGCGAGAAGTCGGCTAGAAAACGCGGAGCTGATCCACCCGCCATCTTATATGTATACGATTGGGTAAAATGGCGGCTGCTCGGTCAAACCACCGTCTTCTCGTCGACGAATTCACTTCAAAACGTCGACTTAAACCCTTCCACTCGACGCTTTTCGCTGTGGTGTGTCCACAGGACGTGAAATTGGTTGAAAACACACAATTTCTAGGGCTCCGCGTCCATTGCGGTGAGCTCCAGTCCGGATTCGGCTCCAGCCTCAACCGGCGGAATGCTGCCCGTAAACATGTGCGGTCCCGCGGTCGAGACGCTCCGCCATTGGTCGCCGGAGCACACGCCTCCACAAGAACGAGCCCCCGCCCGCACACCGCTCCAGAGCTCCCAACCCTCCACGCCCCTCTCGATCCTCCTCCCGTTTTGCTCTCTCGCCTTCTGTCGGCTCGGGCCCGCTCCTGCTCCATTCAAAACAATGACGCAAGGAAGGAGAAGAAGCGAGGGAGGAAGGGAAGGAGGGAGAAAGGGGGAAATGGAGAAGACAGACACACTTTATGCTTTAACCCAGTTTGTAGACGTGTAGCCTACTTTTTATGTGTCACGGGATTTGCCAAATTATCACTTAATAGGCTCGAGATGGTAGGACAAAAAACAAAACCGGCAGGCTCTTGTTTTTGTGAATGTAAACAAAGTAGAAATTCATGTTGGTTTCATTCTCTAACGGTAATGTTTTTTCCAACATGTAAAGTAAAACTCATATTCAAATAGTAAGTTTTTTCCCCCTATCGTCAGTTAGTCGTTTTGTGCAATTTGTGCTAAGATGCCACAATGTGGCATTCAATGCCTAGCTAAATAGGAAAGTAGTAATTGTCAGGAAGTTGGTGGAAGGGATGCTGGCTTCATACAGAAAAAGGGGAAGTCCATACGCTGCTATTTTAAACCTAAAAATTTCTCAACTGCTTCTTCCCTAATTTCAACTCATACTTTCTCCCATTTCCAATCAGAATTTAACGACGTGCTAATTGCCTCCTAACGAGCTTCAGCCTTACGACTGTAACGAATAGACAAATAAATGTCAAGGGCAAATTTAAAGACAACCCACCCTATTTTTAAGAAAATTGTAATGTTGATAAATTTCCACAGCAGGCGGCCTGGTGTCATCAAATATTTACGGCGTGGAGCGGCTAGTGACAGATGTGCCTCTAACTGCCACAGCAAAATGTGCAATGGGCAGCAGCGAGCGAGATGCTTGTCAGGCCGACAAATGAGATCATTACAGAGGGGAGGGTGAGAACCCTTTTGGGAGTTGGAAGATTATATTGTTGTACAGTGTGCATGTGTGCTTCTACCAGTAGAAAAATTGAGGAAGTCGTTTTTGGGGTGTGCATCCATCCACACGACACTAAAACATCTCAATGTGGCACATCATTTTCTCCAGGCGTCTTTATGACTTCCTGTGTGCGTGTGGAGGGTGAAGGTAGGGAACAGCAACACCAGAATACAGTGTGTCACCCGTTATCACAAAAGTGAAATTGTAATTAATTACAAAAGTTTAGCATTTACATTAGCTAATGTCACACTTCAGAATTTAGATGTCTCAAGAGGAAAAATATGCTGCCAGCATGTGAAATCTAGAGTTGAACAAAGCTGATTTGCACTTGGGAATTCTTCACCCTTTGGAATTTGTCCAAAAAGATTATGAAATAATGTGTGACTAAAAATGTACAAAACTTGTGAGGTCTCGGCTGCTTTTTAATGAATATGACAATATTCCAGTCAGGCTGCATGTGTTTTTATTTACCTGAATAGCCACAATTCTAATAATAATAATTATATATATATATATATATATATATATATATATATATATATATATATATATATATATATAACACACACAAACACACACACATACAATGGATTGTTTGATATTTACACAAAATAGTCACAACCAAACACACATACTCACACAAAACGTAGAATTCATTTTTTTTTTTTAAATAAAAGTACCACAAAAAAAAAATGTACCAACACACTGTACCAATTTCTTTTTTTCTCCAGACATCTGATTGACTGCTAGCTAAAAGCATAGTGACAAGCCATTGGATGATGCCGTTTGCACACATACATCAGTGCTCTTATTATAATAATAATAATAAAAAGGAGAAATAGATGCAAACTCACGATATTCCCGCAGGTAAAGCTGGGTTAAAATAGTGCTTTGTAGTAAGTATTCTTGTGCTACTATACACTTAAGCGCTAACATATTGAAATTGTGCAGAGGAAACAAAAAACAAAAACAAAAATACTGTACCACGATTGTAGACCTTGTGCTCCGATGCCATCAAGGAAGCGAAGACGAAATAATGTACCGCAAGATCACGTACGAATCGTCTGCGTTGATAATTGACAAGCGTCTGCGTTTCGCATCACATCTGCACAAGATGAAGTCGTTTGAAAGTCAAGGTAACACGTACCGAATGTTTGCCGTCTATAAAAGGGCTGGAAACCTCTGAAATGTTTCTTCTGACAGGCAGGCACACGTTCACAATGGCACGTTGTCGTAAATAAATAGTAAATTCACAGGAAAATGCACATATGGGACCGCAGGAAAAAATTAGGTAAAGGCATCTATTACGCTACTGAAGCGCTGTCCCCATTATACAGTATGTGGGACTTCAAATACAATGCTAGCATGTAGCCACCTAGCATCTTCAGCCAAGTGGGGGAGTCTAAGAAATCTCTAGAAAGGCGAGAAAGTCACGTTTATGGAGGATTGGTGCAAAAGGGTGAGCTCTCAAAAGGGCTGGCATGTAGGGTGGGTCCTCAAACGGCTGCCACCCCTGAAGTGAAACTCTAATTTTTGGGAGGGTCCACGTTGATGGGTAGGCAAGGATGGGTTCTCAGAAATTAGTGTGTCGGAACCCCTGAAGTGCAGAAAAACTCAAATTTTAGATGAATCCTCAAAGGTTGGTGTGTAGGGTGGGTCCTCAAAGGGTGAATGGCATCTCAAATATTAGGGTGCGCCCAAGTTGGTGGGAAAGGGTGTTCTCAAAGGTTGATGTGTCGGGTGGGTCCTTGAAGGTGAGACATAACTCAAATTCAAGGTGCCACCCCTGATCGCAATGCAAATTTTAAGGTGGGCCCTCGAAGGTTTTGCTTACAGGGTCAGTTCTCAAAGGGAATTGTACTCAAATTTTTATTTGGGCCCAAGTTGCTGGGAAGTTTGGGGTCCTTGAAGGGTGGCAGCCCAAAAGTGGGACGGAACTCAAATTTAAGGCTGGATTTGTGAAGGTGGACAGGTGGGGTGGGTCCTTGGACGTTTACACATCCCTGAATTGGGATAGAAATCAAATTTAAAGGTGGTCCCTCGAAGATAGGCACCTCCTCAAGGGTGCGCCATAGCTCAAATTTAAGGATGGATCTCCAAAGTGTGGGTCTTCGGAGGTAGGCCCTCGACGTGTCCTGCCGTTAATTCCAACTCAAACTTGAGGGTGCATTCTCGAAGGTTGACATGTAAGGTGTGTCCTTGAATGGTCCCTGAATTGGGACGGGACTCAAATGTTGTCTTTAAAGGTTGGCACATAGGGTGGGTAAGTACAAAAGGTGCCACCACTAATTCGGGACACTCAAGACTTTGAACCTTGACCGCATGAATGCAGATGCTCTTGATACGAAAGTAACAAACGTCGGGTTTGTGTTCTTCTCTGAATGGCATGCCCTTCAAATCCGCACTCGCCTCAGGAACATTCAAAATTCTTCAAGATTCTTTGAAATGCAGCATGTGTGGAGCGATATGTCATCCGGAGGTATTTGCTACGACTAGGTGGGTATTAGTACCAATGACAATCCCCCTCCCTAAGTGTACCAAAACGTGCCGACTAGCCTATGATGATGATGATTGGTCGCTCAAAGACGAGACATTTCCCGACCCAGGCCCAACTCCCCCACGCTCTCGTAGTCAGGTTCTGAGCTGTCCGCGGCGGGCCCCTCGTCCGAGCCGCCTCCAGTCTTTGGGATGCGGATGCTCTCGTAGCCCGGGTCGGCGCCGTCCTGGGCGCCGTCCCCCGCCGGCTGGGCGTAGACGTCCTTCACGCTGGCGTAAAGATCCCCGGAGGACCCGGCCGGGATAAGGCCTTTGAGCTCGGCGATGCTGCTGTAGTCGTGCTCCTTGTCTTCACAGGTCATGCTACCGTCCTCCGCCGTTGTTCGGTCCACGTTGGAGTACTTGAAAGACTGAAACACAACATTTGGTAGGTTAGCCTGGTAAGGAACCATATTTGGTAACTCAGTTGGTTAGCATGTAGAGAAGCTTATTTAGTGACTTAGGTGCTAATCAACCTAGCTAGTTAGTGGATATTTGTAACTTAGCATGCTAGCAGGTCAGGAACCGTATTTAAATGGGACAAGAACCAAACATATTTGGTAAGAACGTAGCCAGTTAGGGGTAAGAAGTGTATCTCGCTACTTTGTTACATAAAGTTTAACCCGTTTCAAATGTGTAAACGCTTAAAGTCAAGACGGGTGCGTATGGTGGAGCCCCTGGTGGGTTCCCCCACCTCGGAGCAAACTGTCTGATCTTCTGTCATCTTTTCATTGTTTGGCGCTCGCCTTGAGCAAAGAGCTTCCGTCTGGGGAATAAGTGTGAACAGCTCACGTTCGGGGAGTCAGGGAGCATTTTCTGGCAGCACCTCGTTGTGGATCTCCGGAGACGACGGCGAGCGAAGCTATGCGAAAGCAGCACAAAGTGCGCGTTTAGAACAATCTTCGGGCTACAAAGTCTCTCAGGAAGCAACGCTAATTTTTACCAACTCGTTCCGACACTTTGTTCCGTCGGACGAGCGCTCGGAATGGCTGGCGGAGGAGGATGTAATGATGATGGATGCTTAATCGGCGTTCTGGGAAAGACGACGTGAGACTCGACGGTCATCCATCACTGCATCTTTAGGCAGAGTATTAATCAATACACTTATGGATATGGACACATGATTACTTTTATGGATCTGCCATACAATCTCTAGCTGCTAAAAAGCTTTTCTGTTTGGCTTTATTTCGCCTGCCAATTAGGCAGAGTGACACGTCATGCACCCCTGAGGCACAAGTGTCATTACAAAGTGTTTCTCTCTTCTAATTCAAATCAATCAATCAATTTAGCAGGTGCATACGGTACCAAATTTGGCAATGTTACAGATGAAACATTTTAGCTAATTTAGCCAGATAGAAAAGATTTGGTAACCTGGGTCCATATGGGGAACCATATTTACTGACATACTTCCTTATCCTAGACTTTTATCGTTTCCAATTTACGAGCAGGGAACCATTTTTTGCAAACATTGCTAATCAGGCAAGAAACCATATTGGTACCTTTGCCATTTATTAGGCACATAAACATAATATTTCTGTATTTATGTTTGTGAAATTTGCAGAAGGGAATCTTATTTGGTAAGTTGCTTGAATGTATGTACAATACACAGATTACGTTGTAGGATTATGATATGTTGCTTATATGTATTAAGTGCACATAAAGACATCATGTTAATGACATTAATTACATTTAGCTAGCTGGACAAGCGTGTCAGTTCCGATGCCATCCATGCCGACACTTGTTATCCACACTTCCTGTTTAACTGGTACAGCCTAGCATAGCATAACAATAACAATGCCAGCATCTGCAAAACAACAGCGGAAGCAGGGACCGTGACGGCTGCCGTCAAGTGGGTCAAACTCATTTATGAAAAGGCCCGCAGGCGCATCTCGAACCGAGACGGCGGGCGAGCGGTCTCGCCGTTTGTTGACATAGCGATCGGGGCGCCGTGTGTGCGTTTACTGTACCGCCGCCCGAGGGCATTTACATACAGTGCGGCCATGCCGGCGCATAAACCGAGGACGCAGCATCATCCATCATGGCGGCGGAGTATCTGTCACCGGGACGAATAGCAGCCGGCTCTCTCGCCCAACACGCACACATATATGATCTGACAAGACAAATCACCTCCTGGTTGTATGCGAGTGTAAACCGCGGGGAGCGGGAACTACTCAGGGTTAATCTTAAATCAGCCCCCGGGGGTCTACATACAGCACAATAATATGCAAACATGCATGTACATAGACTGTATATATGCGCGTGTGTTTGTATATGGGGGGGTTGGAAAGCAAGAGTCAAAATTCCTGATGACTATATACTATGAGAGGACTATTCACTTTTAGAATAGGAAGCATATTGTTAACGTAGCCCCTTTATCAGGTAAGGAACCTTATTTGTAGCTCTGCGAGCAAGTAAGTGGAGGAGGGAAAAGTGAATAGCAGTGAGCAGGAAGCATCTGGCAAAAACTTTATTTGCATTTCAAACGGTGACTTGTGGAGTTTTACGGCCGCATGGGCGCAGCGTGGCCGTAAAACACGGCAGCAACACGTTGTCACCTTGTAAAGCGCTAACGGCTCACCTTCCCGTTGTGCAGCTCGGGCCCGGCGTGACCGTTCATCAGCGTGGGCTGGTTGTCGTTTTCGTCCAGAACTTTCTCCGGTAGCGGCGGAGGCAAATCCTCGGGTTCCTCTTTGAGCCCGGGAGACGGAAGTCCACCGCCGCCACCGGCGTCTTTGGACCGCCGTTTGACCTCTAGGTCGGCGCTGTAGCGGCTCTTCTTGTTGCGGTCCACCGAGGCGTACTCGGGCGTGCTGGGGCTCGCAGGGACGCCCGCGTGGCCGTTGACGAGGGGCGGAGGAGGGGGGGCATCCGCGGGAGACGGGCCGGCAGTACCGTTGGGGAGGCCCAGATTCTTTGGGGGGTCTTTGAGCTCCTTGACTGTCTCGTAAAGTGAATCCTCCACGCTGACGTCACGTGACGCTGTTGACATTTCTTTCACCACCTGCATAAAAAATATATAATATCTATATTTTAAACCATCAGGTACTGAACACCATTTTTTCATGACTTTTTTTTTGCAGGTTACAAAAAAACTATTTCAAATGAAATAACTAAAAATAAACATACAGATGTTTATATGCGTATATATATTTTTTATAGTTTATATGCTTTCTTAAATATATGTACATTTCTTAAAAAAATATTCATTTTTTTTCCCCTAAAAAAACCATTCACATTTACTGTTTTTGTTTAATGCAGGTGCTGTACCAACACATTATTTTTTGTGTGAAATCAATACAAAAATAATAGGATGTATAATAAATTTTTAGTTTTTTGAAAAATATAAAATTTAAAAGCTATTCTTAAATATGGAAAACATTTTGTATGCATCTTGTATCCAAAACGACCTTGTAGTCTGTAGTGTGCTCCCTCCTGTCGCTCTAAAAATGCTATAAAATATATTTCTTAAAATGATAAGATATAACAGACATATGTTTCTATTTAGAAATATTTAATAATCTCTTATAAAAGATTTAAATACATTAAAACATTTATTTTTATATAACCAAGATAACCAAAATTAATAAACAAAAGCACAATAAATGTGTTTTTGCAGTGATCACTGACCTGTTAGTGATGTTTATACACAATTAAAAGTAGTGACAAACAAAACAATATATTTTGATATTTGTGAAAATAATATATATTAATTAATAAGTATTAATTTTAACAATATTTTTACATTCTCATTTTTAAAGTTTTTGTGTGTGTTTTTTTTTAACTTTATAGACTCTAATGTCTATATATTGCACGTTGCAACGTTGCTGTATTACCGACCTCGTATGTGCTGTCCCCCGATGTGGGCGGGGCGCTGCCCCTGACCAGGGAGCTGCTGGGCGGGATGCTGGGCAGCTCGCGTCCCTGCGGACACTTGGAGGACCTGTGCTCCGATTGGCTAGAGGGCATCTCCTCCGACGGCTGCGGGCTGCTGGCTTGCGTGTCTGTGAGGACTTCGCAAACACACGCAACACAATTAAGCTTCCGCCTTCCCGACTGGTCGAAAGTGAGCCGCCTTGACGTACTTGTACCGCTGGTGAAAGGTCCGTTGTGGGAGCTGCTGGCGCAAACGTCTGTCACCGGACTGTCGGCCGACTGGCTGATGGTCTCTTTGTCCGACGTCTGGAAAGAACAAAAACGTCATTTTTAAAATAAGATTGTTAGCTGAATATAATGTATCGTTCTCGTTATAAAGAACAGCAGGGCATACAGTGGCTGCAATATCCTTTGCTGGGTTCTGTGTAAAAGGTAAATAAGGATAAATGTCAGGCCTTCTATTAAATGTGTGATGTCACTTTGACAGGATCTCATCGTGAAAGTGGCCAATGCACAAAAGTCTGCGTTGCATTAAAATATCCCTGAACCTCAAGGGCAGACATCCTGCTTTTCTTTTCTTTATTTTGCTGTGATCTCGCCTAGAAACAAACAGGTGAGAAGCGTCAGCCTCTGCAGAGTTAAAAAGAATTCAAACAACACCTCCTCCTCTTCCTCCGCCTCCTCATCAGCGAGAAACGCACACGTCAGGGGTTCACATGAGGACAAGGGAGATCTTTTTTTTTTTTGGGGTCCTTGTTTACCTTCTGCAGAGGGGCAGACAGACGCACAAGACGACAGGCTGGGGCAAAAGCGACACCCAGTGGACGTGAGCCGTCATTGCAGCGCCACTATCAATGATGTCATCTTTTTGCTCAATCAAGCCACACGTTGACGTCTTTTTTTTCAATGCTGATTTATGAAGAGGGAAAGTGTCAGTGTGCCATCATTTGTAATTATGTTGATTTAAATATAATGTCACAAAACAGTTGCACTCATAAATTTACATAATCTGAAAGAATTTGTAAAATATTGGCAATTTGGGACAGGGGGGATTTAAGTTGTAGCTGAACCATCTCTTTATTTGTCTTTATTGACTTATTTTTTTTAAATGACGTGCTAATCTGACATGCCTTATATTTAATTAAAATTTTATTGAAAAATATATATTTTTTGTCTGATCATGTTTTCTTTGAACTTTTATTTCATATTAATTTAAAATGATTTCACCATTTTTCTATATTTAAAAAATATTTTCTTTATAAATAATTCAACACATTCATTCATATTTGTACTTTGCTTGTAAGATAATAAAATGATTACATTTTTTAAAAAGTAAAACATTTAATTGAATGACCCTTTTAAAATCAGTTAAACAGTCAAATGAGTTGATTTATGTAAAATAATAATTTAATTGTGCCCTCACTCCATCCATGAGGTCAACTCTGTCTCCCGCTGGATGCGCAATGGCTGCTTTCTTCTGCCTGCAAAACACGACAAAACAGAGCATTTCATCACACAAATTTTCAGGTTATCAATAGATTATGTATGTGTGTGGAGCTAACATGCCTAACGAAGACTCCATCTCCCATCATGCATTGCACTCACCCGCGGCAACTGGTGCACAGCAGCAGTAAGACGGACAGCAGCAGCAGGGCGGCTAGGGTGCTGAGGGCGACCACCAGGGCCAGCTGGGCGCCGTCTCCACCGACGTCGGCGCCCACCAGCCAGGCCGCCGCCCGGCCCCCTGGCCCCGCCCCGACCACGGCCGCCTCCGGCCCCCACCACACGCCGCTCAGCACGGGGGCCATGACGCATCACACCAGAGCAGGAGAGCACATTGAACACCTACAAAACAAAACAAAATACTTTTTTTTTACATTTTTTCCCCCCAAGCAGATTCGATATTAAATACAGGTACATAAATGTACATTATTGTTGTGCCAGTGAACATTTAAAAAAAAAAAAAAAAAATTCGGAGTTTTTTTTTGGACATTTATGATATTCATGTGAAATAAATTAAAATAATATGACTAGATTTGTTATAATAAAAATAATTAGAAAATATCTGTCTATTATTTATTAATTCATGTGTCTATCATTATTTCTGAAACATAATTTATACATTTCACAACAAAAATCAACATTTTTACTCTTGCTCTTGCTATGCGTTCACATTTTGAAAATTAATTTTCAAAAGATTCATATGTAAAATCTGTTTTATTAGAAACATTTTCAATTTTCTACATTTTTATAACATAATAAAGTTAATTATTTGATATGAGGTTTATAATAATTTATTACTGTAATCAGTTACAATTTTTAACCTGAAATGTAACATATTGCATATTAGTTGAAATATGTTACTATTTAGTTTTTGACTTCATAACCGCAAAGTAATTTTTTTAAAATTTAATAAACGATTAAAAATGATTCAGAAATAAGGATTTATTGTTTTTTGTTTTCCCCAGCATCCCCATTTCTCACAGTAAATGCAATTTAATAAATGATTATAAATGATTTGTTATATTAATTCATAGATGTCAACAAAGTAAAGAAAAATTACTGTAAAAATAAATCAAAATAACATCTTTATTCTCCCTCCTGCATTATAGACTTTTATTTTAAAAACATGCACCTGTCATCCTTTTTTTTGTACATAATTTAATTGCATTAGTTAACTGTTTTCAAATAAATCCACTGTGACATTCCACGCAATATTGTATACTTCATCCTGATGGGACCAAAGTGCTGATTATGCAGCAGGTGGCAGCAGAGATCAGCGTTGCGGTGGCCCAGAGTGCACTTTTGCTGCAGTGAATGCAAGACTGTCAACATCAGCAACCTGCTCACATGTCCATCCGCAGTCCATTCGACTGCAAAAAAAAACAACTCCCGTACATATGCGAGTGTCAGAGAAACCTTGAAACTCGGGTACGATTAGTCACGGGGAATAAATATTCGGAGCTTTGTCCTTGGAATTGATACGCTTGGTGGGCTGAGTTATGAGAGTTATGACACTTCCTGTCCTTGGTGCGGGCTGTGTTAGCAATATCGACAGGTTAGAGTAGACTAAAGCATGTCCGAATTGCATCAGATGTAGGAAGCTCAATTTCAAGGCCAAAAAAGTTCTAAATTGTGGGAAAATTTCTGTTAAGAATTTAGCATCTTCAAGAAAGGGAAAAACGTTTGGTTTTGGAATTGACAATAAGCCACTGAGCATTGATTTGCGATTGAGAATAATGACAGTGTGTTGTAGCACTGCGTTGCCAACTTGCCACGGCAACACTCTGGGATTAAGCTGTTCACACTTGTTCGAATCCACTGTTTTTTTCTTAGCATGTCATGTTACTGTCCTCCGTATATACCACACTGTCCACTTGACCCATAATCTCCTCTTGGATATAATTAGTAATGTTCACCTTTTCTTGTTGTGGAAAATTCAGTGCGGCATGGTTTCTGCAGTTTTTCTTTTGAATTGAGGACAAATAAGACTGCCCGCAGTGTCCTCTTGGATAAAACGGCGTTCCATTTGATACATTGAAAGCAGCGTGCTTCTGGCAGTTACCCGCCTGGCCAATCTGCCACGGCAGAAAACAGATGATCCACACACGCTGGTGGCCATCTTGTGCCCTGACCCCCACGAAGGCCATTTGGCGGTTGGGGGCGGGTCGGAATCAGACAACGCCGGCAGACGTAAACATCGCACATGTCATACTGGTGGCTGGGAACGTGTGTTGCCATGGCAATCCCACCCCGACAGAGCCTCTGATGATTTCAGGGTGACAAATGGAGATGTCCTGCCGAAAGCAGGAAACAGGATAACTGCATCATTCAGCCACGCTCGTGTTACACTTATGGATGAAAGTAACAGATGCAACCATTAATAAATCAATTTGTCAATTTAAAGGCTGGATGCCACCCCTCGGGTGATTAATTATTCATCTATGTGATACATGTTTGGAAATGTGTTAGTTTTCTGTCCCAGGGTCCATAAAGACACACTAGGATGACTAATTTGGACTTCTACTAATATTTTCATGCAAATAAAAAATTAATGGTAGGACAAACTCAATATTTTCACATTCCGAAATGGAGGACAAATGTCACATTTTTACTCTCCAAAATGAAGTCCAAATGGAACATTTTTTTGCTTCAAAATGGAGGACGATTGCTTTAGTTGTACACTCCAAAATGGAGCACAAACCCTGTATTGTCCTTCCACAAAATGGACGACAAGTGCCACATTTTCACACTCGGAAATGGATGCCAAAAATAGAGGACAGAATATTTTCCTCCATTTTCACTTCCTTGTAGCCTCGCACATTTTTGTCAAAGTTGTCTGGGGGTCACTTGCTGTTTCCCAAGTGACCCCCCCAGGCCTGTAAATCCCAACGGAGTACACATCTAGTGCCTTTGCCTCATACAGGAAGTGGCCTGACTTTGGCAGGGTGTGTGCCACAAGTAAATAAAAATGCAAAATACAGACCGACATGTGCACTTATTTCCTCTTTTTTTGTGACGATCTTTATTTGCCCAGCGTTCACTTTCACACGCTCCACTTTCAGTTCCGTGCATCATAAAAAAAAACGAGGAAGTGTCAAACTAATTATAAACAATCTAACAACAGAGAAGAAAAAAAGATGCAGATCTTGTTGGAAGGGGGCACACCTCCTCCCCTTTTCAAAGGCGGGGTCACCGCCCCGCCTTTTGCAGCATGGAAAAACGCCAACAAAACCAATTAGCGGTAATCATAAAACTTCCTCATAGAATTACACTTGGCACGGTACGTAACGCGTGACATGACATTCATTGACACCGATAACAACTTGCTTTTACGACTTGATGACACGTGGAAAGCGACGCGATCAGGCTGAGATGCAAAGCAAATCCAACAGGGGGCACCACGACAAGATTGACTTTTTTTTTTTTTTTTTTAAGCTGCTTGAAAAAGTCATGTATAATCCTCCCATGACTGATTTCCTTGAAAGCGGGGGAGGATAAATCCAGCAATTTGTGAGGGATTGCTGCGGCGGGAGGACGCCGACCAACTGTCGGGCCTCATCAGGATAACGACACCCCGGGGAATGTGCCGGTTTGGGGCTGGACGCCCTCAAAAAGGCCCCGCGAGGAACGACAGGAATGCTGCCTAATGGGAGGGAACAACATCAGTCTTGGATGTTTTTCTTGAATTATTACAATAATGGCGCTCATTCAACCATTCCATAAAGTATGTTCCCAGCATACCGGAGGGGACACATTTCATTTATGTCAAAATGTAAAACAAGGTTGAGGAGAAAAAACACCACAGAAGGTGAAAGAAGAGCACAATCGTGTGTAGCTAGTAAAATATGACACTTGAAAATTAATAAACAAAAAAATGTCCCCACTATGGAACCAAATAAACCTCTACCAACAGGTGGCGCTATTTAATTTAACCATCAAACAGATATAGCTAGTAGAGCTAATAAAACACAAGAAAAATCTTGCGCAGAAAACAAAGCACAAATATCTCCATGGTAACATCATCAGTGGCGGCAGACCGGTGCTGTGTCTGTGCATCATCAAGCAGCTGTTGCCGCGGGTTACGGGGTTGCTAGGGGGACGGAAGAGGAGGCTGGCATCCTCAAGCTCATGTGCCGCCTCGCATCCTAATCTCTTCCTTTAGCCCCTTTTGTGTCATGTCCCTGTGAATGGCCATTTGTCCCGCCCTGGCGGTGGAGGAATGCCGCCGCTTGTGGCCCCGCCGACTCCCACTGGCGCAATTAGTCGCGGGCAACATCAAAAGAAAAAAATGAAAAGTGATACCCAATTGGGATTTTATTTACGGAGGACAAAAACTGCCAAAATTAAAAATTAATAAATAAAGGACTAAATAAATGACAAAGTGAAAAAAATTATATTAGAAAAATAGCATTCAAAAACGAAATAAAAAAATATTACTGGAAATAAAAACAACAATATACATTAGGAGTGTGACGATATATCAATATCGCGATAAATCGTGATACTTTCTCTCCCGATAGATTATCGATATGCCTACGCAAGTTCTCAATATTTGTAGTTGATATACAGCAACTATAACGGCTCCATTGTTCATGACTTATTGAGCAATTACTTGGCGGGCCACTAAAATTGATACTTATTTATTTATTAATTTATTACTTTATTTTTATTATTTATTATTATTGTTATTATTATTATTATTATTATTTTATGATTAGTTTCATTGAAGATTATATATATATATATATATATATATATAAAAATAAATGCAAAAATAAAACACAAGATTAAAAAAAAAAAATAAATATAAAGGTAAATGTCAAAATAAATAGATATAAATATATAAATAGAATTAAATATCAATCAATGAAAAAAAACACTCTGCTCTCACATTTATTAATTTCATGCTGCAGACGCTCTGCCAGGATGAAATGTTATTCAAATGAGGGGGCGGTCCTAAGTGTGTCTTGGGTTGAAGTCCGCCGTTGTATATTTTTATGTCCTACCACTTTTAGTCATTTGCTCATTTATTTAGTCATTTATGTATTTTTAATTTTGGCAGTTTTGGTCCTACATAGTTATTATAGAACATGGTGGACCCCTCGGAATGGTAAAAATGAACATAAAATGGCAGATTTAAGCCAAAATGAAAGACTTCCAGTGTCATTTCATTTCAGGCATGGCTTCTTGAGACTTTTTTGTGCGTCTACTCACGGTAGACATGTCTACCAATGTTTATGTTGCTAAGTCAAACCGGCTTTGCAGGCTGAATTATTGTTGACTGTTGTTCCAATATTGGTATCATGGTCTTGTATTAACTTGATCGATACTAAATGTTGCTCAGTTGTTCAATGAACCAGTTATTGACTTAACATAATCCCAGCCGATACCGTTCTCTGGTTGAAGCCATGTAATGGAATTAAGGACGTGACTGTTAAGCACAGGTTTGTAGCCTGTAATAATGTTAGGATTACTCTGTGATTACTACGTTTTTATAGGCTTAGCGTTTAGCGACTAACGTAGATTTTGGCAGCTAACGTGGCCGATAATCGCAACGGTAGACATATAATTACAAGACAGACTTTCGTTTCCATTATCGGCACTAATGTTACATATATCTTTATTAAATTTTGTTTTGGCTACGGATGCCCATACTAATCGATTAATTGATCATTATGTCTCGCTTTTGTAAAATACCTTTTATGAGTTTATGAGGAAGCTAGCCAAATGCTAACACATAGCTAACCTGAGTTTAAAAAAAAAAAGCCCAAATACAGGAAGTGAGACTTTTGTTTTCTTTGACTGATCGTGTTCCTGCTTAGCAACTAGCCGTCAACGTCGCTTCTGACCCATTTGTGGACCCCAAATCCGCCCCCACACCCCTCCGCCTGGACTGTGGTAATCCCTCGGCGACCCAGAAAGTTCTTTCTAGAGCAGGTGGCAATGTGGGCTGCACAACAATGGCTGCAGCAGGGGTTTAACATTACGTTGTACATTATTAAAAGCCTCCCCGAGAAGATGAACAAGTGGAATAAGTTGGGGTATGTTTCTGCACCACCGGTTTTAGTCAAAATTGGTTAAATAGTGTAAAGTTTTGAATGTTAGCTTCCAACATTTTGGAGCCTGTTTATACAAAGTTTTGGTATGGGGCCAAAGCCTTTCAAATAGATTAGTTTTGGCAGTTCAAAACATTTTGGAGCTTGAATTTGCGAACATTTGGAAACAACCATGGCGGTCAAAAACCGTCTAGTTTTCTGTAAACATTTAGTGCAAATTACTGAAGGAAGATTTATGGGACCTTTGGCGGCTTAACGTGCTAACATTTGGAAACAAAACCTTCGGTTGGTAAATAAACATTTTACGCAGATTACCACAAAGAATGTCATACGTTCAAGGAAAAAAAAAAAAAAATCCAAAGATTTATGAGACCTCTTTCAGGAAAATGTAAGCACTTAAAACGTGACATTTTAGCTGGGCTTTTTTTAAATCCCATTTTGCAGCCTAAACATGCTAACATTGTAAAAATGGCCCTTAAACGTTGTTGTCATGTCGAACACCGACAAGGAGCGTGGAGCGTAGGACTGGATGCGAGACGGCGTTACACATCATCAGGGACAAATGTGATGTGAAGTCTGTGAAACAGCGCTGCAATTGTTTGGGAAACACGGCCGGCGCTGCAGTGGGGATGGGGTGGGTGTTTCGGGATTGTCTGCGGGTTACAATCGCGGCATTGCTTCTGTTTGCTGGACAAATGAAGGGAATGAACAGCTGGAAACAACTGGGAACGTCTGTTGGCGCGCAACTCTGTGTGCGTGTGTGTGTTTGTGTGACAGGCTACACAAAGTCATTAGCGGTGTTCCTTTCAGTGTACAGTGGGTTTAACGACCCGGCAAGGCCACACTAAGTGATTAGTGTGGCGGCTGTGGTACACGATTGATCTTTGCAAACAATATGTACACTGCCTGTGTGCGTGTATATGTGAAATGTGGAGCCGTGACCATGTCATGTATGGACATGAGTGAGAATATTGAGCCTGGGGCTGCAGCTACCAAATGATTTTAGAATCAAGTATTCTATTATTATCCCATCGATGAATTGGATAAAAATTGATCTTGCAATACTGAACAGCAATACCAATATACATTGTTTACATAAGGTGCAGGTGTTATTTTTGTCCACTTGAGGTCCTTATCTTCACATTTTACACTGTAGCATCTATGAAGTTGAATGTGTGTGGCTTTAAGAGGCGGGGCCTACCCTGGTGAGTGACGTATGTCAGTAAATGAGAGTGCAGTCAGCTGTTGTTTGCTCAGGGTAGACTTTTTCTAATCTATCTATCCATCCATCCATCCATCCATCCATTTTCTTACCCGCCTGCTCCTCACGAGGGTCACAGGGGAGCTGGAGCCTATCCCAGTCGGCTTCAGGCAGTAGGCGGGGTACACCCTGAACTGGTTGCCAGCCAATCGTTTTTCTAATCTAGTTATTTGATAAATTGTTTCAAAACTAGCTGGGACATGAGGCCATCTGACGTCGTTGAGTTATTACTATAATTTTAAGGTTGATCGTGAATAAAACTTGGACAAACAAAATTGGTTCAAATCTGATGGGATTTTTCCGTCTTTGAAGGCGACCTGGGAATAGCGAAAATGGCAACTTTGAAGCAAAATGGCTGACATCCTGCGTTTTTTTTCAGGCTTGGCTTCTCCACACTTTTTTCGTGGATCAACTGACTCATGAAAGACATGCCAACCAAATTTAATGTTACAAGGCAAAAAATGACTTTGAGGAATGAATTTTTAAAAAGTTTATTTACTGCCACGTTTGCCAGACTGACCCTAAAATGGCCACTTTGAACCAAAATGGATAACTTTCTGTGTCTTTTGGAACGTGACTTCTTAAGAATGTTTTTGTTGGCCTACTCATGATAGACATGCCTACCAAATGTCATGTTACTAAGTCATGTTGCTATTTTTCAAAAACACTGGGTGTGTTTATTGCCACAAGGCCATGTGTGTGTGCGCGTGCATGTGTGTGTAAGATACTGTGTATACTAGGGCATGTAAATGGGAGGGAAGCCATGTTGGAATTCCCCCACCGTCTCTTCCTGCGATTTTGCATACAAAAGCAGCAAGGGAAGTGAATATAGTAGCAAGCATTTATTGTGAACGCGCCCGAGGAGGCAGGAAGACGTTTTCTCATTTATTCAAATCAAAAGGAACAATGAAGCAGAAGCGCTGACGACTGAAAAGCAATGAGCGGGGGAAGAAAGAGTCACGGGTCAAAGCAAAGCATAAGAGTTGTTCAATAAAGCCTCTAAGCCGACAATTAACACAAGCAAATCATTGTTTCACGCAGGCTTTTAGTCCATTATTAATCCTTTTAATTAAAGGCCAAGCATGAGGCGTGAGGGGATTGTTTAAAAATTCAGCCTCCAGAGCCTGTTTCACTTGGCAACGTGAAATTCGGAAGGCATCATGTTGAGGAGACCCGCAAAAAATCGGATCAAGAAGCCATACCCGAAAAGATACATAAGGTCAGCCATTTTGGTTTCAAAGCAGCTATCTTGGTACCAAAAATAAAAAACACAGCCACCACACCCAGTTTCACATGGCAACATGAAACTTACTCAGCATGTCTATCATGACTAGCTCCACAAAAAGTCTCAAGAGGCTATACCTGAAAAGACACAGTAAGTCGGCCATTCAGACTAACTTGTCCTCAAGATATTGTTGCCAAATTTGGCTACTCAACAGATGGACAAAATTAAATGCCATAGAAGAAGTTAGGTGTGGGCGATATGACGATATTAGATTGTTAAGAATTTTAATGTGTTGACGATCTCATAAAGCTGACAGATCGGCACGATCGTCTGTGGCACATTCTACACAGTTCAACTTTATGCGGGCTCAAGCTTGGTTTATTCTTGAGGCATCCGTGTGGTCTTTTTTTTTTTTTTCATGTTGGCCTTTTCCGGGTGCCCTTCACGACTAATCCTACCACTACGGAGCGTGACGACAAAGTCAATGTCTTGCTATGAAACATCAAACTTCATAACAGGAAACAAATGCAGGTTTGAGAAAGAACACAAACCAATGTTTGTGTCGCTGGTGACATGCTTCCAATCGGATTACGAGACCAGTTGGGATTTTGCTGTGTCGTTGTCTCTCTCTCTCTCTGTCTCTCTCTCTCTCTCTCTCTGTCTCTCTCTCTCTCTCTCTCTCTCGGGGGGGAAATGCAATGCCGACTCAGCAGGACGTCTTCCAAAACTGACCAATCGCCTTATTTCCTGTCTGCTGAGATTCCTCTGTTTTTTTCTTTTCTTTTGAAGACAGCATGAGGTTATGCCTATAAAACTGTTTCAGTTCCCTCCTGACAGCCGAGTTTCTGGCCTCCAATTCTTTAGCTACATTTTTGAACCTCCGCCAAGGGCGAATAGGTAATGTTTTAATTACTGTGTCGCATTACGCAACCACTACAAAGCCCATGTTCAAGTAAGTTAGTCCCATGACTTGTTTTTCATTTTGCCGCTTTAAGTCACCCCAGATCTTAAAGTCTCATCCGTCTACTGCGAACATGTGACATTGTTCTATAGAAACCACAAGGCATGACATTATCTCGTAAACACGTTTATCATCAAATGCAAATGAGATATTGACCCACTTTGTCACTTTCCTTTTGAGTCTGGATGGAACTGCTTTGTTGTTCTACCAACGTTGTTTTGTTTTTGTTTTGTTTTATCTCATAACCGTAAGACCCCATACTCTCTTCGCCCGGTAGCTTTTTACACAAAAGCAAACTGAAGTATCCCAGATGGATATTCACAACGTTTGTTTTACATGAAGCAGATACTCACATTCCAATATTTTAATTGGATCCCATTCTATTGTCCATTTACATTTACTTTCCATCAAAAACAAAACGGAGCCGTTAAAAGTACTTGACACTTCCTGCTATTTTCCAGCGGTCATCTCTTTGATCACAGAGCTTCAGTAAGAGAGCTTGCCTGGGTTTTTTGTTTTTTTTTAACTCGGTGAGTGCCCATGTTGATAGAAGCTCTTATCCAGCTGAGACAGGGGGCGGGTAAAATGATCAAATGTGTCCATTTTGCGATTCAGGTTAGACGTGAGCCTGATTGCAAAATGTTCAGACGGCGGCGACGTGCAACGGAAGGAAGATAAACAGAGAATCGAGAGAGTGGATGAGAATGCAAGAGTACAACAAAGAGTGGCTTGTTGAGGAAGGCGAGAGGCCTTTCACTTCCTGGATGCTTGATCCCTGATGTTATTCTTAGATTCTCGGGAGCGCGAAAGCTTAACGGACTGGGAAAGTTTGTGGTGTCCTTGATTTGACTTTTTTTTTAGGGTGAGGGAAAATATTTGAAAAATGTGTCACGATTCACAAATGAAGCCTTCAAAAAGAGCAAGCGGTCACTCTGACATGGTTGCTGACCAAATGGCATCGTTCCCAATTCCCGGCTTTGGGGGTGGGGGGGGAACTCCCATCTCACAGCGAGAGCGTTACTCGAAGATTGATTTAGTGCTTTGCTTTTATTATGACGGCTTGTAAGAGGATTTTGACAAGCGCTTAAGCTGCGTATTCGTTACACTTTGGATTATTTCCAGTTTCTGTATATTGATTTTGCTGTGGGAGCAGAGTTCGCCTTTTTGCCGGGTAACTTTTAGACCAGCTCAAGCACACAATAAATATTTTTTGTTAAGCCTATATTGTTTGACAGATACAACATATAATTGTGCAACGACTACAACTTGTCTGTCATAAACTCCTAATCTCATGACACGCATATTGGAACACTGGTTTGACAGTATGTGTCAAAATACTCAGCATACCGTCCACAGTCGACATTCTATAGAGATTACGAAGCTACACAAACATTTCATCATATGCGCTACAAGACCAAGCCAGTAAAAAAATCTTAATTTTCCTCAGCACTTTTTTTTTTTTCTTCAGTCGCCCTGATTGACGGCACTGCTGAGTGTGTGCAGGGAGGCGGCGAGGCGGAATGTTCCTTCTCCTCGTTCCGCTGGTGGTGCTGATGCGGCACTGACATTGGTACTGCAGAGATGCCGCGGTGCTCAGCTGTCACCCGAGGGGGGCCAGCTCAGATGCCGCCACACTACTTTGTCAGGCACTGCAAAGTTCTTTAAAGGGGACGTACTTGGAAAAACTGACTTTAATGGCTCGTGTACAAATAATTTCCCAAAATGGGCCTGTATTTTGCTGATTTGTGACATCACATCCATTATCTGCACACATGACTTTGAAACTAGGCTGGGGGAATATCTGCTATTTTTCAAGTGAGGTTTTGGAGTACAACCTCTGGATTACATGGATTACTTATTAAAGCCAATTAGCATTAGCTTCTGATGAGCGTTAAATGCTGAAATGTTTGTCGAAGATGTCAGAATTTGAGTAATTTGGCCGCTTGTGGATGAAGTGCTGTCTCCCTGAGGGAAAATATACTTGAATTTTGTCTTCATTGGGGGCTCATTTTCCTTTTAACCTCCTCACTTGCCATTTACACCAGCAGCTTGAAGAGAAGCTGCCACTTGCCTCGTCGCAATAACTGTTGCCATGGAAACGAAAGCTGAACTTAGCAATATATTGGATAATATGTATATATATTATCCATACAGGACCGCCCCTTCAAAACAGGCTAACTCCAGGAAGACTAGAAAAGTCGGGGAGACTTTGAGTCTTCAATTAACTTAACTGCTGTTTTTGTAAATTGATGACAATTTCGAGTAGTCAACGAACCTATCACACATCATTTTTGTAAACATTCATGGATGGTACTTCATATAGCACTTTTCTCATTCACCTACTGCATCAGGAGCAACTGGGGGTTCAGTATCGAGCTCAAGGATCCTTCGACATTGCCACAATGGCCTGGGATCGAACCCATCACATGATCATGAATACAAACATTTTTACCTTAACTCATTCACTCCCAGCCATTTTAACAAAATTTTGCAAGGCCCACAGAATATTGTGCTATAAAAACATGGAGCCTACCAAAACAAAGATAAGAGTCTCTTCTTTCATCGAGAGAAAAAAAGTATATTTCTATCTATTTCCATTTTGCAGCAATTAGCATTGCAAAATAGCTAAGTTTCATTATTATTCACAAATCTACTTAGAATTGTGAGTAATTGAGCTTGTTTTCAACAAGGCCCTGGTTGATCTCTTATACTTTGCTGCCACCTGCTGGCCGTTTTTGTAGTAACTACCATTGCTTCAAGCATTCTCTTCAGTTCAGAGGTTGCATCAAAGCCTTCTGCATGTTTTAGCATAGAAAAAAAAGAAAGTATAATTGCGTCTTTGGGAGCATGGCAATATTTAATAGAACGTTTTTATATGTTTTTGGGAGCAAATGAGTTAAATGAACATCATGTTTCATTCAAGACAATTTCAAGTCTGTACGGGATCACGCAACTTTTAGGTAGAAGGTAAACAGGCGCATTTTCATTTTTCTTTGTTGACCTTGGCGTAATTCATCCTCTGACAAAACACGAGACAGGAAGCACTCTCTGCTTTCCGCGTCGCGGTGCCTCCTGCCTGCCTGCCTCTGAAGAGAGACTCCTGATTTCCCACAAGAGCGCCCCCGAAGCAATCTCCGCTAATCGCATCCGGCGCGTTTGCTCCCCATGAACACACAGTGTGTGTATGAATGTAAGCGAGCATGGCGCAGGCAGGAATGCGGTCCCAGTGTAACATCAGGACAAACGGGTCCGGTTTGAACAGCGCGGCGCTGTCGACACCCAACCCGTGTGATGTGCCGTTTGTGATGTTAGCTCGCCGTGCGTCAGCCTGCAATCACCGCGGCTGACACGAGGTCAGCTTCCTGATGGGACCGAGGTTCGTCGCGGGTGTTCTCGCTGCTGAAAATGGGATGTGGGAACGAACGCTTGCTTGCCAAGTGGCCTTTCTGCCGCGCGCCGCAAACGACCAATCAATTCTCGGAAGGTCAGCGGGTCCGGCGATGAAGATCAATATCCTCTTTTTATTATTACAACTGCCCTGCCTCCTTTTCATGTGTCTCATCAGTTGTGCTTTACGTCTGGTAACGCTCTCTCGGCGAAATTTCACTTTTCGTTGATCGCAGCATGATGGGCAGGATAAAAGGGGCAAGAGTTTCACAAAATTGCCGTATCGGAGGCACAACAGTCAAGAAGATGTTTTTCCGACAAAGTGAATGTCAGGGGTTCAATTTCATACCATCAATCTGGTTACTTTTACTTCATTTAGCATAGTGTCAGAGTGGTGTGAAATTGACATTTCAACAAGGACAGTACAGCTACCTGCTAGGATTATCAGCAAAAATCGTATGAAAAGTTAAAATGTTGTTTATCCTCTCATTGAGTTGGTTTCCCGTATTTTCTGTCGACCAATCAACAGCCTGCAAGTGTGACCAGCTCCACGATTTGTACGATTAGAAAAAAAAAAGGTCTAGTCGGGATCAGTTCATAGGACTATATCAATTAAATGATCGCTGGTTATTTTTTTTAAGACATGTCTCTCTTTTTCTGAATGTGCTAAATGATAAATTCAGATAAGCAACAATGAGCATGCCGTTGTGTGGGAGACCAAGCCCACGTCACACTGAACAACAAGTCATAAACAACAACAATAATAATACGTTGTGCTTCCTAGCATTTGACGTCAACTTGTGTTGGCAAGGCAGCAAGTGGCAATACAAGATGACAACAGCTTTTGTAGAAAACTGGTTCTAACGAGGGAAGCCCAGACCTGCGACAGGTGCCAAATTGGGTTTCCTTGAGAGAGGTATTGTTCTATTTGTTTTAGGTCTAAATGGAGTAATTTATCTTCCCGTAGCTTCCCTTACAATGATTAATCAAACACTGCGCTGTTAGCCTAGCAACAACAGAGGATGAGAAGCTTTGCTTGGTTAAGGCTTGAAAACGTATGTGTGCTCAGCTCAAATACATTTTGACAAGGCAGAGGTGGATTATCCTCAGCTAAAGTACTTTCATCCACAGAATGGTATCAGGAAGTACCAAAAAGTCATCTTAGATGACAGAGTGAAAGAGTATTTGCAAAAAATGACTGTGTCGGAGCTGTAACAAAAGACGTAGGATTTCTCCGCGTTTGCCCTTTACGCCAATCTTGTGAAAGGTCATTGATACGACCTCGCTAACCAGGAAATTTGCCGATCAATTTTCTCCATTGAAATTAATGGAAATGCCCTTAATCTGACTGAGCTTCCCCTAAAAAAAAAAATAAAAAAAAAAGTAAAATAATAATAATAATAATAATAATAATAATACAAAATAAAAGCTTTTTAGAATAGTATATACATACAGTTGTCTCCAACAACTAACATTAAACGAGCAGACGCCTGCTATAATGAAGTCCACAACCTTGGAAGGCCATAAATTGAGGAAACACGTGCTCATTTGCCAAACCAAAATCTTTGCTCAATGGAACATTCTTGGAAACCTTTGCTCCCTCTTAACATTTAACAGCTGCAATCATAACCAATCATTTATTTCCATGCCGGCATGATCCGGAGTCCCTCAAGCTGCAACATTCCCTGCTGTGCTGCCATTCCCAAAACATTCTTTTGCACTAGTCGTGTGCTGCTTGACCAGCACAAGGACACTCAGTTGCAAAAGCGACAAAGTGCAAATTGTGTGCGTTGAGTCGACTTTTTTTTTTTTTTTTTTTTTTGTGAAACTGCTGCAAGGGAGATGAGCTGCCAAGAGGCAAGGAGGGGGGAGGTGTCTCCATGCATTGGAATAACATAGGGAGGACTTGAGAACATCTCATTTAGAGAGTGAGAAATGCACTATTATTTTGAAAACGCATTCAAAACAATAGCTGAACGCACTGCATCCTCACCAGTCACAGTATTAGACGCACCTGTACTTTATAACAACATCCGATATACATGTTCAGGGGAGGCAAATATTAAAACGCTCGATTTTACAGTGACACTCTGGTCATGTCCTGCTGTACTGTTCCTATCAGTATCGCAGGTGTACCTAATCAAGTGTCTAGTGTGAGTGACAGGTCCCCCACCCACATACATGGTCAAAATGTAAACACAAGTGAGGTGGAGGCTAGGGATGATGCGTTCGATGTCACTGTAATTGGCTTTTTGCATTTATAATGAGGAAACGTTCAACAAGTCACCGGGATGGCTTGGCAGTTTAATAATTCATTTCGACTATTAAATATTACAAAATGCACACAGCCATACAACTAACACAAAAATAATACGTAGTAGTTGTTACCTCACGAGGGTCTTCCACGAAGAAGCTTCCCGCCGTTCAAATGCGTCGCAGCACCCGTTGTTGTGATGCCTGTGTAAAATGGAGGTGTCGTGGTATCGGTTATGAGGCTGTGGCCGTCTTCAAACTGCGTACATTTCTTCAGTGGAAGCGAAAATCGCTGCCGCCCGCCGCCGGTACCGCTGCCGATGCTTCTGCCGAGTGAGACCCACTGCTGCTCCGCCAGCAGCGCGCTGCCTCAGCGGGGAGAGAAGCAGCCAATCAGGGAGGACCTTGCTGCCGCAAAGTCTTGTGGGAAATAGAGTCTTGAAACAAAAAGAAACGCTTGTTTGATTACTAATTTGCCGTTGTCTTTCTTTCTTTCTTTCTTAACTTTAATAAAGCAATTATTTAACCAAATGCATGAGACATATTAACTATACATGTATTTTATTTTATTTAATAACAAAATGAGTCATTATTAATAAAATGACTGTTCATTGTTAGCTCAAATGATTTGTACATTATTTTAACTCTAGTCAACCACTTATTTAACAAAAAATAATTTTAATAATAAAATACAGTATTTTTTTTCTCCATTTGAATGTAACACACAATTAATGTAATCAACCATTACAGGTAATAAATTAAAACATGCTAAATACGTAATAACTGTAAACTATTCTAATAAATTAATTATTATTTTCATTAATTTTTTTATGAATAATGTAATTTAGGGGTGTGGAGGTACAACTTTTTTACTTCCAATATGATACCAATATTGCAGCGTAGAATGCTGTCTGATACTGATATTGATCCAATATGAAATAAGCATGAATGTTTCATGCTTTTATGTATTTTATTAATATGAAATGATCAAGCAATGCTATTCAAACAAGGAACAGTAGTCATCAAAAGTAGGTATGAGAAAATATGACCCGTTTATTCCAAACTTTTGCTTGTATATGAGTGCTAATATCAGAGATTTTGGCTGGAGACGGATATTATCCGATACTGTTTTTCTGGCTGATATCGGACCGATATTCGCTAACAGTATTGGAATCGGACACCCCTTATATCATAATCAAGTGTGCGTTTTTATCTGCGCATAGACATAATATTAAAAGTCATTAGCTCTTACAGGTGTACCTCATATTGTGTCAAGGACGTGCACGGTTGTTTGGCACCTTGCAACCAATGGCAACATTCTTTGTCCACCAATCGAACGGCCACATTTCAAACGCACATCTTGAAAGAAACGGCCGGTGGTTTCTGCAGTTGAGTCCAGTTTGCGGTCTCGAAACGGATGGAGAAGTCAGAACGAGTTTTCACTTCCTCCCCCCCCGCGAGTGTTTTTCGAGGGCGTGTGGTGAACCAGCGTGTTGTTATCGTGCCTCTGGCCTCCTTCCTGAAACACAAATGTGACCGCCGCCTGTGACAGTAGGACAGTGGAGACCAATGCTGGCTAAATTTAGACGGAGACTCCAGCATTTCCTTGACACTCAAACACACACATGAGTCATTTTTAGGGCTTGTACTGTAAGAGAGTGGCGACAGTGTGGAACAATAAATGCTCAAGGGGGGGGCGGGATGACCTGAGAGAACGAACTGGCTATTGTTTACATGCAGCAATTCATCCATCAGGGACTCCGCCACAGCACAAATGCTATATTTGTCATTTGTAACATTGATTGTCTCCAGAAATGAGACCACCCCACCAAAAACCAACTCAGACGCGTCCCTTGAGAGGAAGAACATTTTTGCATTTGGCTCCAATGCGTTTGACTGACGTGAAATTAAAAACCGATGTAAAACCTATGACGCACAAAAATCAATCAATGCACATGCAGTCGGCCATTTTGGTTATGCTTGACAAACGGTGACAATCTTGTCATGTGCTGCTGTTTTGAAAGGCCCTGACATGTTTTGAATCCTTTTTTTTTAAGTGCTTATTAGAGGTGGCTGAGGTTTGCCTTTTCGATTAGGGGCACCTCCTTTATTGACTTAAACCTCGCCCACGCTCGCTTCTCTGTTATTTTGTTGTTAATCACACGATCAGGTGCCGGTGCTGCTGTAATCACGGCACATGCCTCACAAATGTCAAGAAAATCACCTGGGCGTTATGCCCTTCAAAGCGGGTTATTTGTAGCAAGCGTTCTGGGACCGAGTTCAAGTATTGGCAGAGGCACAAAGTGTTGGCAACACCCTCTTTGAACAGCCTTTTCGGGAATTGAAACCCAAACTATCCGCCCGATAAACAAGCAAATGATAGGTTAGTGGAGCATTGAAAGCAAATTAGAGTCATTATGTGTCCTTCAATTAATCTTTGAGGATGGAATGATAATACAACTTTGGTATTCTACTCAATGACAACATTTGCATTTGAAAAGGGGCACATGGGCAAAATCTTTCTTAGATAGACAATAATGTTAAAAGATGTATAAAGATGTATGTAAGAAAACTGCTTTATTTGACGATAATGATCAATTTTATTTCATTTTGTAAAAATCATATAATTTTAATTATATCTACATGTAACATACTTTATTTTAATAATCACATATCTTATTTGCATGTTTAAATGACTTAATGTACAATTTAACATCTAATTAATCAAATTTGTTAAACAATAACTTGTTACATGCATATTTAAAATTATTTTTAAAACAATAATTAATTGCTTTTATAATTAATGACTAGTAATGAACAGATTATCACACAACTGTTCATTTTTATATTTTCACTTTTTTTTATTTAAAGTGTATAAATCAACAAATTACATAATGAGCTACATAATGAACTAATAAACAGGCCTAAATATATTTATAATTAATCAGTTACATGTGAAAGACATCTAAATTAATGCAACAAATATTACCGATGGACCATTCTTTCTGTAAACCCTGTTGAAACGTATTTCTTTGCAAAACATACAAAATGATCAATAATAAAAAGATGTAAAATATATGACCACAAACTTTAATCCATATTTTTGTTTTGAACAAATACAAAACAGTCTCTATTGTTTATATAATCTCGCAGACAAATCTTTTACTTGTCGTCTGGCTCCCTCTGGCGGCCATTTCTAACATCGCGCTGCTCATGGCATCCCTCCCCTCGGGGTGAAAGGTGAAAATAAACATGGCGGCACGCAGGAACGCGGCGGTGGTGCTGAAGGCGGTGAAGAAAGTCGCCGTCCACTTTTGTCCGTTCGAGGCCAACGTCCGGTCGACGCGGTAAGACGTACGTGGATGAATTTGGTGCGTCTTGCGTTGTGCCTCATAACGCAAATGAAAACATTTGCAGTTTCTCCGTGGATCGCCCAATTAGCATCTTGCTAATTTGCCATTTCTAATGGCAATTTACCACTTTTTGTGTGTATCCAAATAAAATAGTAGTCATATCAGGGCTAAACTCCTAGCCGTTTTATTTGGCTAAATAAGTGCCAGCGTAATATGTAGTTAATGGTAAATACTAAATACTGATATCTTAATAAAAGCCAGGTTGGTTTAAATGTGCCACTATCGCAATGGACTGTATGCATGTTATCTGAAATGTGTCTTGGTCGCCTCCTGCAGGGAATTCCTGGTCATGGTGGGCTCGGGGAAGGCCAGATCGACCAATTTAAACTGCGAGGTGATATCCATTGTTAAACACGATGAATCGGAACCTTTTGTGGATGTCACTTATGGTAAGTGTGGCTAATTTAATTGCATTAAATAAAAGGTGGAAGATGTAACGAGGGTAAAAAAAGAAATGCTGAAAACATGCTGGTACATGAACAATCCTAACACAGAACGTGAACAACTAATTTCCCATCAATGCCACAAGAGGGCCGCAAAGCGCAACTTATGTCTCTAAATGAGGCGCCTTAACTGACTTTGACATAGTTTGTTGGCACCAAGATGTCACAAGATGGCGCCAGAGTGATACTTATGTATATTGGAGCAATTATGCTACTAGGCTAACTATTTCAAACATTGGGCACAATTTGAACATTATCATTGTATTTAAATAGGAAAAGTGGTTCAATGATACAGGTAAGTAAAAATAATACCTAAGTTTGTTTTTTTATTATTTTACAAGAATCTTAGACATGAAATTCAAATATACTGGGCTTAATATTTAAATCCAACTGTTTTTACATTACATTAGTGAGAGTGCAGTTTCTGCAGTTTGACTATGAACCAATTATTTAGATGTCCATTATTCTTCATGGGGAACATTTTGTTTTGGAAGCCCAACAAGCAGCAAATTTCCCCTACTCGTGCTAATGCTGTATGATTTGTATGGAGTCATTTTAGGAGTGAAAACACATGTATCTCTGCCATAGGTCAACAGCGGCTCGCCGGCCTATTGTGTGCGCGCTGCTCGACTTTTACTCACACTTAACTTTGTCCGGCCATTGTCCTGATGAGTTCCTCCTGTTTTTTGTCTTCCAACTCAGTGGACGGCGAGAGGCTGCTGATGAAGGGCGCCAACCTGACCAGCAGCGAGATGCTCAACGCCTTCCAGGCCCGATGCACGGCCAAGGACCTCCAGGCCAAGGCTGCAGCCAAATAACAGTCAAGATACTCTATGTACATAACTGGATATTTATAATAAAATGCGTATGATTTGATTTTTTTTTTCACCATCATGTGGGTTTCTCCTGTTTCCCCCCCTCTGTGAAAAGTACAAGGGTATGTGGGGGAGGTTTTCAAATAATTTTGGGAGGACATTTTGCAAGAAGTGACCTTTGATACACAAATGCTTTTTTTTTTTTTTTAACTGAAAAAAAAAAATTGACTTAACAAAAATGACTACCTTTCACCCAGTGATACCCTCATGTCTATTTGTACACTTAAAACAACCAACTATTAACTGTATTGTAACGTGTATTTTTTTTGTGTGTGTTACCATACAATCAGAAATGTTGATTTGAGTTTATTTCTCAAGGCAAAATTTTATTGATCAGTTCGCTGTTGTTTGATGGCATATTTCATGTTAACTTATTAAGCATGTGTATGTTTTTGACATTCCCCCCGCCCACCCACTCTTATTTTCACATTATCCATAAACAGCAAAATAATTAAAGTTACTGGGGGGAAATGAAAGCCAAAAAAAAGTGTAGTCGTCAATAACGTGTAAGATTTTATTTTATTTTTTATTTTTTTGTGGAAAGAAAAAAACTACCTTTTTGAGGTTATATTGCCTAGGTTCTTCATTCAACTACATATTTCGAACAAACCAGTCAAAATACTCAAATGCAACAAAGTTTGAATGTGTTAAATATGATAAACTTGACACTCATCCAAAGTTTGCTAGCTAAAATAAACAAGGGGACAGAATTCTGTGCTTCCTATTCTATGACGTACCGGTTGTGATTGGCTAACGTGAAAAGTACTTCAGGTTTTTAATATTTAGCTTTTTAATTCAACATATTATTCGCAATTACTGTTATAAATATTCTTTCTGTGTTTAATTATCTTCGTTGTGGTAAAGGATGACACACTAAGTCTGACACATTTTGGATTTCTCAACTCAAGTTTATTTATATAGCGCTTTCAAACAGACGACTGTCATTGAAATAGGCAGTGCGTTTCGAACAGGCTACTTTTGTAAAATGTGACAAAAACAAATGACACTTACCGCTAAGTTTCAATAAAAGGGAATATATTGTCGTTTCTTCGCCATGAGCAATGTTAGCCAAAGATGCTAGTAGCAAGTTGAGTGGAGCCAAGGGCGGGCTTTCGCTACTATGACGTGTCATGCTCTGATTGGGCCATCACCCTTCATAAATACAAACGCACTGACTACACTGTCACACTTGGGAGCTTACGCACAAGTTTGGAATATAAGAAAAAAACAAAAACATTTGCAACCATGGTTGAGAAGTTTGTCGGCACGTGGAAGATGGTTTCCAGCGATAACTTTGACGACTACATGAAAGCAATTGGTAGGATAAAAAAAAAAAAAAAAAAGTTATTTTCACCTAACTGTACAATTATTAACATACAGCCATTTGGAATATTATTTTTTTCTACACAACTGCCATTTTCTTCTCTTAAATACGACGTAGTTGTCTTACCTTGTGCTCGTGCTGGTGCGCAGGCGTCGGCTTCGCGGTCCGGCAGGTGGGCAATCGCACCAAGCCCAGCTTGATCGTGACGGTGGACGACCAGGGCACCGTCAGCATGAAGACGCAGAGCACGTTCAAGACGTCTGAGATCAAATTCAAGCTCAACGAGCCCTTCGAGGAGACCACCGCCGACGACAGGAAGACGCGGGTTCGAATCCCAGCACTTGCTTTCTCTCTCTCTCTCTTCATTCTCACGCGTCCACTGACCCAAACGGCTTGTCTGTGTGCGCAGACCGTCATCAGCTTGGAAAATGGCAAACTTGTGCAAAAGCAGAGCTGGGACGGCAAAGAGACGAGCATCGAGAGGGAAGTCACTGACGGCAAATTAATAGCGGTGAGCGCTTCAGTGCATTGATTTTATTTAGGGTGTGGTTCGCGAAGAAAGAGGTCATACTGTATTATAAATATATACATTTTTAGGATATATAAATACCAAAGGAAGATTTTTTTTTTTGTATTTTTTCCTCAAATTACATTAAATGATAAAATGTATCTTTTTGATTTTTTTGTCTTAAAGTTAATATTATCAACATAAAAAAATAAGTATAAAAGGAAGACATCTTTACTTTTTCATATAAAAAAAAACTTAAAAAAAATCTAAATTGTTTTTAATAATGCTTTGTCAGTTTGTTTATAAAATATTAAATGGTAACTATAATTAACTAAAAAATATTTTTCAGAATTATTGGCTCCCATCAACTAAATAATAAATTATATATATTTATTTAAAAATATTGGTAATAGCCTATAATGATGCTGATAAATGTTAGCTCCCATTAGCTAATAATATAAAAGCGCTGTAAAGTCATATAATAATAAAAAGGATTACATATTTTTAAATGAATGAATGAAACAGGGTTTCAAAAAATAACTGCATTTCTGCATTTTTTTTAAAATAAGTATTTGTATATATTTGAAGTTTTTAATGTGTTGATGCAGTTGTACCTAATGTTGTGTCCCATTGTGTGCTCTTGCAGAGGTGCATCATGGGAGACGTGGTGGCAGTGAGGACATATGTGAGGGAGGCGTGATGACGTGTACGCCGCCTCCTCGCTGACCTCCGACAGGCTCAGTTTAATGAGCGTCTTTTTTTTTTTCTTTTTTCTTTTTTTTTGGTGTGTTGCCTCAAAATCTTGAAAATTGTGCAAATTTCAATAAAGCTCATTTGTCAAAGTGCCATTTTTTTATTTATTTCTGATAACAATCAACCCTAATGGGGCCAAAATGGCTTCCTGCCTTTGATTTGTTGTGCTTAATCTGGGGAATTTTCAGGGGGCTTGAACACAAAAGACTTCAAAGGTCACGCCGCTTGATGTATGATTCCCTCTGGCAGCAGGAATGTCCACTTGAGAGCATCACGCAGGGAACGCAGCGAGGAAATGTCCTTTTTTTTTTTTTTTTTTGGCTCTTTCCAGGAGGTCATACAGTTCCCATTGCACATGTAGAACAAGCTGAAGGAATTCCCCCCCGCCCTCCCCACTGGCGACCGGTCAAGTGTCGGATTGTTTCACAGGCAGCTCTCTCAAAACTGGTCGCTCTGATTGGTCCTGATGAGCAAAAGAGATGGGACGAGGTTGTAAGTACAGTTGAGGACACGGCCGGCCGTGACCTTTCTGCTAATTCTGATACTTGCTTGTGTGAGTGTGTATGCGCTCCCTCCTGACATGCAACTTTGAGATGAAAAAAAAAATCAAAAATGTAACTTAACAGCTCATCAAAAAAAGCTGTTTACATATTTTGTGTGAACGCATGTGCTTCATCCTCAGATAAAAATTAGCAACCAATATAGTGCACAATTTAGCCTTTTCTAGCACCTCATAAACAGTAAAACATGATATGCCTTATTAATCAGTATTTTGTGCTTGTATGCACTCCACCCTGAGTGAAAATCAAAACTGTCCTATGAATGCAACATCCATGGTTTAGCTATAGTGCAATTCACACAGCGTAATACGTCATAAGACGCCTGATAACACGTATTTGTGTGTATATGTATGCACTCCATCCCAAGATAAAATTAGAATTGGGTCATTGGAAAAGTGAAGTATATATCCGGCACCAGCTATAGCAGTATGAACACTGTAGTATAGAATCCAGTATGGAGTTTTACTGACATTGTGTTGCGTATGCGCTCCATCTTGGGCTAAAAGTCTCAGTTGGGTGATTTTAATTATGTCGTATCGATGCAAACTAACATACAGTAAAATTAACACGAAATAAAATGTGACCATTTCTCACTAACATGCATTTTTGTGTGTGTATGCACTTCATCCTGAGATAAAAAAATAAACAGGTCACTTGAATTAACTGCACATCCAAGCTTGGATGTTGTTGCATTCACATATTGCAAAATTCAGTACAATTCCTGACTAGCATGCATTTTTTGTGTGAATGTATGCACTCCCCACTGACATGGGAAACTGAAATTGCAATTTGGATCATTGCACTATAGATTCAACTTTAGCTATGGCAGCATGCACACATGAAACTATGCTGTATGATTCCTCACCAATGTATGTCTTGCGTGTGTATGCACTCTGTTCAGAGATTACCTAGAATTGGGTCACTTGCACTATGTAGTGTAATCCAACATTTAATTGTACAGCAGCAAGCAACCCCTCAAAAATATTCATTCAGATTTTTTTTGTGCATCTGTATGCACTCCCTCCTGACAAGTGTGCATGCTCTCCATCCTGAAAGTAAACAACTGAATTCAGTCATTTTACCTATGTAGTACAGATCCAGATGTGATTTAGTACTGCCCACACAGTAATAAACTATGCCGTATGATTCCTCACTGACTCTACGTACACCTTTAAGCATTACTACTTGCTTCACACGGCCTCCAAGCCAACATTTGAAAAGTTCACATCTGCTCGGTGTTGACTTGCAGGTGCAGCGGGAGACCAAGACGAGACCTCCTCCCGGGAGTCCCATTGTTTGGGAATGATTGAAAGCCGACAACCCAGAGGGAGCCACACGAGAAAATGTTCAATGAATAGTGCTGATACAGCAGCACGGGCGTACCTAATGTTTTGGCTGGTGTTTTTCTTCCCACATTTGAACCTTTATCGCTAGTCCGAGCCGGGAGGGAACTTTCTGGGAAGTTTCGCCGTGCAAACAGGGAAACCAGTCAGGAAACAGCATGATAGTGAGAAGGCCGTTCCAGGGCTCAGCCGGCTGTTTCATGTTATTTGTGTCAACTTAGGCTGGCGTTTTGTACGCGTATGCGCTTCATCCTAAGATAAAAATTGGAGTTTGCTGACTTGAATCAAGGAGTGTAAATCCAGTCTTCGATTTACTAGCATGCATAATCACACTCAAATATGATGATTCAACATTAACATTAATTTTGTGTGTATCTGTATGCACTCCATCCTGAGATAAAAATGGGAACTGCCTCACTTGTACTGTCTAGTAATTAATTTCAGCTTTATATAAGTAGCATACAACACTAAAATAAGTCTCTTCACTAAAATGTACTTTGCATGTGTATGCACTCCCTCCTGACAGCCAGCATGAGAGATGGCTCACTTGAGCTATGCAATATAGATCTAGCCTTTGATTAAGTAGCATTCACGTTCTGTAACATGAAGCATGATGTCTAATCATGTATTTTGTATGTGTGTGTATGCGCTCCCTCCGGAGAGGTAACATGGGGTTGTTTTTGTTTTAAAGGCTCTCCAACACGTCCTCGGCAAAACATCTGGAAAGCTCCACTTGACGTGGACGCCCTTCCTCCACTTGTCCTCAAGTTCAAGTCTGAAGTTTGACGAGACGTTCAAGAACAATCACACTTTTGACCTTTATACAGACTAAAACCAGCCAAAACAGACTTGTTGTTTTTTGTTTGTATGATTCCCAATAAAAGTTGAACACCCGAAAGAAGGTTAACTAAAATATAAATTATGTTAAAAAAAAATGATAAAAAAAAACATTTAATTATTCTTGTAATTGTAAAAAAAAAAAAAAAAAAAAATTCAATTTCTGTGGCATTTTTCTTAATACTCACAGAAGCATATGATAAAATAAGTATAATAAAGATAAAATTTACAATATATACATATATACAATACAGTATATACAAAAGTTTTTTTTAATAACTGGAAAAATAAAATTATTTTAAAAAACAAATGAATAAAAGAAATTCCTTTGAAATATGGCTAAATACTGTTGAAAATACAATTAAAAATATTAATACATTTAATAATAACAAAATATTAATCATGATAATAATTATATTATAATGCATGTTAAGTGTGTATGGGAAAAAACATGAAATAAATGTAAATACATATTTAAAAAAAAAGTGAAAATAGAGTAACTTACAAATATACTAAGACATGAATACTAAATACTAAATAAAAACATCTAAAAATACCCCCAAAAAATCCCAATCAAAGAGATATCTACATTTTCCAACTAAGCAATCAAACCGTAAGCCCGACTGCAACATGAGCAAACATCCACGAAGGCCCCGTTTTCCCCATCTTCCCAGCACAAGTTCCTGTTCCAACTCAGTTTAGAATGACCCCCACTCCCTCACCCGGTATCACCCCCACAGGTCTCGGACGATGGAAATCTTTCAAGTGAGGCTACACAAACAAATGTAACACAATGGCCTTCGGGCTCACATTCACTACTGTTGCATTTGTTCACGAAAAAAAAAAATCAGACGCTAGTCAGCAGGAAGTGAGTGTGTGTTGTTGTTTTTTTGTTTTTGCAGCGTCTTCACAATTTTCAGAATGTGGACGACGCCACAAATGTGTACAGTTGTGTATAGGTTAGGCTAGCCAGACTCTTTTGTGCGCAACTCTTTGGAGCGTGTCGAGATGTTTATTTGTCGTTATTGTATGGACACAGCATGAAGAGGAAGGAATTTCCGACGGGAAAAACTTAGAACTTGTTTGTTTTAATTGGAAAGTTCTGTCACAAAAAGTAACGTTTGGTATGGATCAGCTGAGCACAAATTTTGTAAATAGAAGTATTAAAAAACAGAAAATATATGGATCCTACTTCTTAAACCAAGAAATTCATGTAAATTGGATGCAAAGATGGAATAGAATTACACAAGGGCAAAGAATGTCTGTTTTGGTACCCCACTTCTAACAAAGGTACCTTACTACTTAACTCATTTGCTCCCAAAGACGTATAAATACGTTCTACTTTAAATGGTATAACTGTCCCAAAGACGTGTTTTTTTGTGTGTGTTTTTTTTAAGCTAGAGCATACAGAAGGCTTTGATGCAGCCTCTCAACTGCAGTGAACGGGTAGGGAAAAAAATGGTTGTAATTAAAAAAACGGCCACCAGGTGGCAGCAGAGTATAAGAGATCAACCAGGGCCATGTTGAAAACAAGCTGTTTCCCCACAATTGGAAACATATTTGTGAATAATTATGAAACATGGCTAATAATCTAATGCTAATTGCTGCAAAACGGAAAAAGATAAAAATATACTTTTTTTCCCCTCATGAAAGATGAGACTCTAATCTTTTTTTTTCGCAGGTCCCATGTTTTTACAGCAAAAGAAAATATTCTGTGGGCCTTGCAAAAATCCAGTAAAACAAGTGAGCGAAGTGAGTTGGCTTCAGTAAAAATGGCTGGAAGTGAATGAGTTAAGGGGCTACATTAGCATGTTTTTCCAGCGTTTCAAGTTCTGTTCTTTTTGTTATCATGTCAAATTCTCAAAAAAAAAAAACAAAAACAAAAAATCACAGGAGTTTCCTCTCCAGGGATGGCGCGAGCTCCCGCTGTTTCTGTTTGCAACGTGAAACTTCTCCGACACGGTCACATTTTCCGCCTCTTGCCGTCCTCTCGTCCGGATAAACAAAGCCCGCTTTCCCGCTCCAGACTGCTCTGCGGCCTTGACCCGCCATGTGATGACCAAAGGAACAATAGGCCGTCAGGATGGTTGACCTCACGTAGACTTTTTTTTTTTTTTTTAAGATGACGTCTGCGTGGTGTGGAGATAACGGCGGGCAGCCCGAGAAGCCATTAAGACACAGGATGAGCGATTGTTTGGTCTTGTAAACATGCCTTTGAACGGCCCTCGTACGAGCTCTTAAGACTTATCATCCTCCTCGAGGGTTCAGAGAGTCTAGCGAGGAAGACGGAGACGACGCCCGTGTGAAAATCGGCGGGACGCCGTCCAGCTGTATGGCCGACACGCACAGCTGCCGGTTAAAACAGCAAACACTATTTAAGGTTGTTTGTAGAGTGAGACAGACAGACCGGCAGACTAACCAGCTGACTGACAAGACTCGCCAACAAACTGACAGGTCACTGTACTGTGGAGGAACCAACAGTCAGACGGACAAGCCTACTAACCAACCAAGAAACTGACTGGTGGACCAGTCTAAAAAATAAAGAAAAGAAAAATCCTTACATAATTATTCAGGAGTAACTGAATGACTGGCTTTGATCTCAGCGTGACATCTCGGGATTAATTTGAGACGGTAAAGAATTTGGACACGAGCTAAGTCGCGCTTGAGTAATTAACAATCACATGACTCCCTCCCACTCGGGACGGGATGTCAGTGAACCTCCTTTTGTCCACCCCCTCCCAACATTCCTTGAACCCGAGCCTGCTGTAGTCCCATATTGTGGAGCCTGCTTATACAAGGAAGCAAGAATTCCCTCGTTCCCACAGGAGGCCGATTCCAAACCATCTCCAACAACACATCGCAGACTTCAAATGCCAAACATGAAACCGGTTCGTTAGGGACAATTTTGGGTGTGTTGCTTAGTCTTCTTAGCTACATTTAGCGCCGTTATCACTTTTATTTTGGTAGGTTTTCACTTCCTGTTTGTGGTTTGAAAGGACTTTCAGGAAGTGCCTATACTGACAAACGTTTTGCAAGTAAACAGACCATGGACCAAGCAAAACGGCAGTTAACTTACCACTCACTATTTGTTAACAAAATGATTTGTATTTTTAATATTCTCAGACTGATGTCATTCATTTGTGAGAGCGCATTGAATGAAGCTGTAGCTAGCTTCTCGTGCTAGCCGACAGCTGATAGCTGCCATATGCTGATCACTTTTGACAAATTTTGTGAACAAAACAACTTTGATTTTGGATATTCCGTGACTGTCCTGCATTTCAGTCCATCTGTTTGTGTCGTTTAAGAAGACCGAGTGAAAAATTTAGATGTTAGGTTAGCTTCTCACTGCTTTACAATTTCATGCCATTAAAAATACTCAAATATTACTCGGAGGACTCGTGAAAACGGACATGACCCTCAACAGGGAATCAATCCACTTCCCCACCCTTTATTCAAGCCAACATGTGTTTGTTACATAACTCTGAATATAAAACAAAACAAAAAAAACTTTCAAGGACTGAAATTTGTGATTAAGAAGACCCCAGTGAAGACAAAATAGACAAGTTTCCGAGCAACAGGGATGATTTAGTGTCCTTGTTACTTTTAGTGTACGTCTAGGAGAGAAAGAGACCGAACAGGGTCTATAGACATACAATCTGTTAGGACTCTGTGAACCCTCCGAAATGGACTCAACAAACACAAAAGTCCAAAAGGGAAACCGTACTTGGGAGTTGAATGAAAGTGTATTGACAAATAACTTTTATCTCTCAACAGCAAAATAACAACAAAATATACCGTTAGCTTAGCCGATAAAAATAAATAAACAAACAAATAATAAATAATAATACATAATCGTGAATGATTACAGATAGAGCGACTGAAATCCTGACAAATTGAGATTTTGACAGACCAACTAGCAAATTGACAGATGGAGCCACCAATTCACAGACATAACACTTTTTAACTTGTCTTGCAGTTTCTTATGAAACCCTGAGGCAAATATCAATTGCTCTTCTCCTCTGAGTGAACTTTGGCCACCTTGCGCCATACTACCCCCCCACCCCCCTTACCCCAAAAGCCATCTGTACTGTAATTAATCCCTACAGGTCTGCCGTGTTCCACAAAGGTCAGCGTTTGTCGGATGCCAGAATTACGCCCATTGGCGTCCGCCTCGCTGCCTCCATTCACCAGAGCACCAGGCACTATCCTTTCTACAACCGGCATCCCGAGCACTTGAATGCAACACGAGCCCAGTCAGCATATACACATAGAAAGAGAACGAGCGAGAGGTTATTTGCGGACAGAAAGGGGCCGAGTTGACACATATTGAGCAAATTTGTTATCTATGGCGCATAAAACAAGACGAAGACATCAAAGAATGTCTGTACGGTGTATTTCACTTCAAGGAAATGTTTTGGTTTGACCGCGACCCTTGTGAAGAGCAAGCGGTTCAGAAAATGGATGGATGGACGATCAATGGCTTGGCTTTATTAGGCCTCTGCTACTCTCTAGTGGTGACAATAGGAAGCTCATGCAAACACGACAATGAGTTAAAACATTCATTATTAAATATCTCTCTCTCTGCTGGTGTTGATGTACAGTATTATTATTATTATTTTAAATCAAGCTCCTTTCTTCCGTCCGTTCAATTTGTGATTTTTTTCTTTGTATCTAGTAATCATCATCACATAGTTTGTTGGTGGCCTTTCAATAAATGTGTTGACTGTCTCTTTTATCTCGAAAAACGTATTGTTACAGATTTTTCCCGAACAACAATTAACTCTTTGTATATGTTTGCCAGAATGAGAAATGACTCCACTTATTTGAATTTGGCATAAAATAGAACACACGTTTATTGCCTGAAAAAGGATTAAGGATTAATCAGATGTTAATTAATGTCAGACAAATTCTGAATCAATTTGGAAAAGATTGCAAGTTCTTGATTTTTTTTTTTACCCGAATGTAGTTTATAAAGGTGCGCATTTGAACAAATGAATGTAAATTCAAGCTTTTTTTCTTACTGGCGTGTCGTCAAGGATTATGAGTCTCACGCCAAGAGACTTTCACTTTCTGTTTCAAACGTTCCGACACATCTGTTGCCATTATGGCAGTATAGAAAACACGTCCACCACTTAAGAGTTAATGACAAACTACTTTCCTGCCAGATGCAGTGTTCAGAGAAATAGTTGATTGCTCTTCATTTATGGTTTTCTACCTGACCCCAAATGTATTTGATGAAAGTCAGCAGTTGCACACCAACCCAAACTGTTCTCCTTACTGGCGTGATGTCAAGGATTGTGCGTCTCACGCCAAGAAACTTAAAACTCACTTTCTGTTTAAAGCGTTTGGACACGTCTGATCGTCAACAAAATGCTTTTCTCTTTCGGACTCTCAAATTTTCGTTTGACACACTTCACTGGGCGAAATGTGACCTCACTTAACCACCTCGAAATGCCAGAGACAGCATAAAAATGGAGAGAAAAGACCAGCGCCAATGGAAAGAAACTGAATGAATGGAAGGAATGGTCTGAATGATTAGCCAGAATCGCAAAAACTCACAATCAGCTCTTGAATGATCAAAGTTGGTCTGAAGTTACCTGAGAGTACCATGTTCAGCCTGGGCTCCTTTTCATACACTGGTAAAAAGTCAACTAAAAAGTTAACACAAATTGAAATACAAACACGTTCATGATCACCCAAGTGTAAAATCAAGCAATTTATTTGTACATTTTTATACATACAAACATCATTTGTATCACCTGAATAAACAAAGTATTTTCTTCCAGACAAATTATTAAATTATACAAATACAAGGATTCAATCAGTAAAAATCTAGCCCCCGCCTCTGCCTAGTGACATTTATTTTTAAATCTACAAACACTTTGCCTTTTTTTTTTTTTTTTTTTTTTCATTAATTTAAAAAAAAATATTCTACACACTGGATAGCCAAACAGGCAAAGCTGCTGCTGCTTTCAATTCACAAGTCTTCCTATTCGTATTCTTATTTCTCAAAATCATGCAAGACTCAGTTGACATCAAAACTTACAATTGGAAGGAAACCACTGAAAAACAAAAAACAGGTCGCCGGTGCACTGTTATATACAACTAACGACAGATTAAGGCAACGGAAACAAATTCCCGCGGTTGGTTGGTTGTTGTTTTTCATGTTCCAATTAAAGCTGCTAGTGCTATACATTCACAAAACAATAATCACTTGGGGAAAACAAAAAATCCTCACAGCAGGCTTGAGTGAGCATCCTTTTGACCATAACGACCAGTTCAGGTTGATCACAATCGCTTTGCTGTTATGGATTATCAGCATTCAAATTTAGGAGCAGAAACAAATAAAATAAAAGATTCAATACTTGATGGCGCTTGATGAGGTAATCCCACTTTACACTCACTCAGTTATAGAACAGTAAATTTAAAATATTCATTTCAAAATGTCTTTTTACAGTGCCTCCTTGTGACTTCATTTTTACATGACACCCTCGTGGCTCTTCATTTTACTTTCATCTTTTTTCATGTCTTTCTCGCCCCAGTTAACATGTTTTTCCCCATGCTACAATGACATGATAGTGGTTGATTGAATCTTAATTTTTAATTGGTTATTGCCCCTAGTGGTTCTTTATTTTAAATTTGTTTCTTGAGTTTAAATTACTTTTAAATTAACATAGAATTAATTTTCACATGAAAATACCTCATAGTAGCTCTTAACTGATTTAGAAATTGTTTTTTAAATTCAACTATAAAATATAAAAAATATTAAAATTTTAAATTACAACTTAAAATTCCAGTTTTCTCAATTTAAAATTACATTACAATTTTTAAACCTAAAAATTTCCCTTTACTGTCCCCTTAAAGGAGTTTTAACTGTATTTGACATTTAATAATCCCTCAAGGGAAATTCAATTGACTTCACTTAACATGGAGTCCTTCAATACTCGTCAAGTCACAAAAAATGTCAACATTACAGTTGTTTTTTTTTTTTTTTTTTTTTTTTTTTACAAGGACAGCAGGGAAATCAGTCAAAGTGTAAACAAACAAGTGCAAAAAATGAAACCAAAATATTCTCAATAAATGACAAAAATACATCAAAAGTTCAGTGTGCAGCAAAAATAGTGCAAATTAGACGCAAGTCCGCAGGATCTCCCCCTCGCCGCATTCCAGCGCATCACGCAAGTGATCCTCTTCGCCTCATTATAATCAATAATTGGATAAAAACCGTATTCCGGAAAGAAGCTGCTCATTATTGCATAACGACAAATTCCACAATCATTTGCATAAAAAGGTTGAAAAAGAAGTCGTCATGTGACTTTTAGGTTTCCCTCCTGACCTTTTTCTTGTCTTTTTTTGCCGTCTCCGCCGCTGGCGCCGCCACCGCGTTCTGCTCAGGTCGCTCTACCAAACACAAAATGGACGCTTCAACATTCTATTTGCTCGTCTTTAGCTTGAGAATTAAAATTCTGACTTACTCCGGGATGACGATGATATGCTTGGCTTTTTGGAGGCAACAACGGGAACAACTTCAGGTTTGGGCGCCAATTTTACTGCCTAATATCAGTCAATCATAACACTTTCAATTAAAGAGAAAGATACTCATTTTCCACCATTTTGCAATTATTTAAAGAGACAGTAACACATTTCGCTCCCTACTGTTTGCATTTAAAGAGATGTTAACACATTTTTACAATCCCATTATTTTGTCAATGTGACCTCATATAATGACGTAATAACCAAAATATGTCTTGCCTGAGCCTCCTCTTCGCTTGTCTTCTTCTTTTTCCTCTTCTTCTTGGACTTTGCGGCACCCCCCGCTGGATCCCCGACATTCTTCTCGACCTCTGACACCTATAACACCATCAATGTTTTTTTCCCCCCCTTCTAATCTGGCATGGCAATATTACGATTTTGAAAAGTCGGACCTTGTTGGTCGGGGTCCGTTCCTTCATCCCCCTGATCAGCACAGGGGGCTCCTCGTAGTTGCCCCAGTGTTCCGCAGGGGCGTTCCAGTCAGAGCTGGGATCAACGCCGTCTGCGGCACACTCATGTAATGAAACGTGCAACGATCAAGTGACGAGGACGGAGTTGAACACACTCACTTGTACTGCACCATTCGTCATCAGCGTGACTCGTCCACTGCAGCTCCACGGACTTGGACAGAGGCTCTGGTGAAAACAATGTGATTCAAACATGAAGAATGGCGGTAGGGCCTCGAGACAGGACGTGCGACCAGGCGTCGAACGTTTATCCTACCCGCCGCCGCGTTCATTCGCAGCATGGACAAGGGGACCGGGTTGAGGTCCGATTTTGTGCTGGCCACCCAATTCTGAGCGCCACCTTGCAAGTCCTGGGTCCAGGAGCGGGGTTCGGCTCGGGTGCGGTAGTGGGAACCCCACTTGGTCGTGTCGGTGGAACCCATTTGGGTCGGCGGGATCTTGGCGGTGAAGTCAGTCCAACCTCCGCTGGTGACGCTGTCGCCTCCTTGGCTGGATGACGCTTTGGTGGCTGATCTTGAGTTGTGAGACTCTGAAATAAGGAGGTACAAAAGTGGAGTTTCATGCTACTTCATTCCGGAAACATGCATTATTCGCGAAAGTTTGTGCGTAAGTGGCACCCGTTGAAAAAGTTAATTATACTCATTCTACATTTTTAAATAATTGGAAATCAGTATTTTGTTCCTGTCAATACTCGGTATCTGCCTCAAAAAATGCATATCGGCCGGGCCCTAAACTCGACCATACCGTTAGCGCCTCTGTTTTTCTTCTTTACGTTGCCGGTGGACTCCACGTGGCTCTTGGCAGCATGCGTCCCTTCCGGGCCACTGTAGGACTCGGGCCCCTTGTCCTTCCGTCGCTGCTGCTTCTTCTCACGGTTACTGACTTTGGTCTCCCACGCGCCTGGAAACCAAGAAACGAACGCGATCTCATACCTTGAGATCATCTTTAATAGTGCGCATTTACAACATGTGATAAGATACCGTGAACATTTAACACATTGTTGGTAGTGCGGACCTTCGTCAGGTTCTTTCCCGTCATGCGTGATCACATACTGTGCCGGTTTTACACTCGTCTTGCTTTTCTTCTTGTCTTTTTTCATTTGCACGGGGAGCTGCGCTTCAGGCGCCTGTCAACAAGCACACAAAAGAAAGCATAATCAGATGTATGTGCCAAAAGAAGGGACGGCCAACGTACCTTCCGGGTTTTGATGGATGGCGGGCGCAGCTTGGAAAGCACCTCGGGGACTTTGACTTCCCGTTGCACTACCAAAGCAGCAGCAGGCTGTCCATTGGGCTGAGGCTTCTGTTGAAAGATGATAAACATGTTACAATATACAAACTGCCTTTGCAATGTTCAGACTAGAAATTAACAGTCATTTAGTGTTTATAGTTGGCAGGGTTGTTCAAGTGTACAGCTGAAAATTTATTATAGTGCCAATAAATCATTTTAATTGCTTACCATGCATACATATTTTCTCGTCAAATTACTTATGAGTAAGCTATTAATGTAATGGCTATTAATGTAATGGCAGTACATGGATATTTTTCGTGAGTTTGGAAATCGAAAACGAACAAGTTTGAAGGTTACATGTCATTAGCTCAGCGATTAGCCTTGCCAATTGAATTATGACAAAATGGCGTCCTTGTATTGTTTCGAATCAACTTAATTCAATTTAGCTAAACAAGCTAACCGACGCTCGCCTCCAACAACTTCAAACGTCAAACCTTCTCCCCCACTTTCTTGGCGTTTCTTTTCTTCGTCTCTTCCGGCTTAACCGTCTTGTTCACCAGGGTCTTGGCGACGGGCGGCCCGCCGCCGCCGCTGCTGGAGGTGACCACCGGGATGCTCCGCTTCCTCCTGCTGCCACTACCGCCGCCGCAGACGGC